>NW_012106030.1:3736576-3749235 GCF_000951045.1 Mandrillus leucophaeus | reverse complement strand
AAATTAGCCAGGCGTGGTGGTACATGCCTGTAATCCCAGCTACTCGGGAGGCTGAGGCAGGAGAATTGCTTGAACCCGAGAGACGGAGGTTGCGGTGAGCCGAGATCGCACCATTGCACTCCACCCTGGGCAACAAAAGTGAAACTCCATCATTAAAAAAAAAAAAAAAAAGAAAAGAAAAGAAATTCTTTTTTTTAAGAGATACTTATTGGGGAAAAAAAGTTTAAAACATTGGAGACAGAACTGACGTTGGCCAAGTGTCCCAGTCCCCTCCTCAGAGTGTAAGCCTTATCCTGAAGTTAGGGCTTACCACTCCATGGGTGTTTTATATCATTAACAGTGTACACATATGAATACTTAAAAATAATACCAAAAAAGATAGAAAAATAGCATAGATAAGGAATCAATCAGTCAATCAATGCAAAAAAGGAGAAGGAGGAAGGCAGCGGTGGCCATCAGGAAGCCTGGGGCCGCCCAGGGAAGGGCAGGCAGCAGGCTATAGCCACGAAGGGAATCAGGGTGGTCCTTTACCTGGAAATCTTCCCCATCCAGAAAGTCTCCTACGCGAACATGCTGGTTAACACATCTGCAGTCACCTGAGGGTACTAGGAGAGAAAGGGAAACTGAGTCAAAAGTTATAAAAGTAAACTGACGGCAGACACAGTAGGGTAAGGTTTCACTACACATTTCTGTGTATTTTGAAGGTTCCTCAAAGAAGATCTGGAAAGTCGAGTGTTTTCTACGCTTAAGACTGTCACTGCACTTGACTGTTCTAGAGCCATGCCAGGGACTCAGTGCAGAATGCTACGTCCTCCTCACACCAGCAGTAATGCTGGAAGCATTCAGTGAGGCACGATTTGGGCACCAACTCTGCTACTCCTAAGGCATTGCAAGAGAGTCATTAAGCCTTTCTAGGCTTAGATTTCAGTATCTGGAAAATTTATAGGATTCTCCAGAGTGACTCCCAAAATTAATGGAACATTACTACCCTTGGAAAATTACTAGTCCTTGGATGTAATGAGAAGAAAAGAAAATGAGCTAACATAAATCTATAAGCTAGATTCTATTTATTTTATTTCATCTTATTTTTTAGATGGAAGTTTCGTTCTTGTTGCCCAGGCTGGAGCACAATGGCGCAATCTCAGCTCACTGCAACCTCCACCTCCCAGGTTCAGGCGACTCTCCTGCCTCATCCTCCTGAGTGGCTGGGATTACAGGCATGTGCCAACACGCCAGGCTAATTTGTATTTTCAATAGAGACGGGGTTTCTCCATGTTGGTCAGGGTGGTCTCGAACTCCCGACCTCAGGTGATCCACCCACCTCTGCCTCCCAAAGTGTTGGGATTACAGGCTTGAGCCACTGTGCCCAGCCCTAGATATTTATTTTATATAGTTTACTTCATTTAACCTTTGAAACGATTTTGTAAAGCTAGTATCGATAGCAACAGACGACTACAAAGAGACTGGGGTCGAGTGTGTGCAGTAACTTGCCTAAGGTCACAGAGCTAGCAGCAGCAGAGCCACAGATCAAAATCTGGACCTGGTTGACCCCCAGGAGGTTTTTCCCACTATACCATGGACCCTCTACTGAGTGCCATCCTGTTGCTGGTAGAGTCACACCAAAACCACAGTAAACTTTAACTCCAAGACTTAAAAACAAGTGCAAGATTCTATCATACATCAAGTTTGTTTTCTGTGCCCAGGCTTATCTTTTAAAGAAATCTGGCATTTTGTGGACATGTATTTGATGATAAAATAATTGCCCAGAAGAATACCCAACAAAATTAGCTTATAATATTTCCTTTTACTTAAAAATTTATCTTTCTTTCTCTGATACTCCTCTTAAACACACACACACACATATATATATATTTTTTATAGCAAGGGGTTATGTCTTTATTTTTGAGACAGGGTCTCACCCTGTCACCCAGGCTGGAGGGCAGTGGCATGTTCATGGGTCACTGCAGCCTGGACCTCAGCAGGTTATGCCTTGACACAAGAAGGAAGCTTCCAAGATTTGCTCTTCTTTAACATTTTTAGAGGCTACATCCAAAAGCACCCGATTCCAAAAGCAAGTGTCTTGGCAAGTCAGGACAGATTTGACTATTTCACATAGAGTGGCTACTTTTTAAAGGAGAAATTTAATTGTCTAGAGGTTAGAAATATACTACCTTCCTATTCGGCCAAGGCGATGAAGCAGCTTCAGTAGGTGAAGACAGTGCATGAAGCAACTGTCTGGCTCTCTGGGGCTCAAGGTCATTTTTCTCTCCATATGGGGATTCGTCTAATTGGCGAAACACATTTGTCCAGTGGATCAGGTAGCAAGACAACCTATTAGATAGATCAGTGGTCTGATCTAGGACACAGCTGCTGAGCTCCCTCCAGGCTTAAAATAATTCAGCATTATCAACCCATCCCCCCATTGAGTACAATTAATTTTATGAAATGGAGAAAATAAGCATGGGTAAATAACATGGCTGCCACACACCATGCACAGCAGAAAATGCCAACTGTGCTCTGTATACCACTTCCCACTGACCTCGAGGTGCTAATGAGGGAGTTCTGCAAAGACTGCATTAAAAAGCCTCCTACACTTAGCCAGCCCTAACCCCACTCTAAACTTTTCTCCCACACCACAGCAGGAGGGCCTTGCTAATTGGAATCTGCAGAACACGTGGCCTGAAATTTGTTGTGGCAGCACACACCTCCAGTGCATCCTGAACCCCACACACACACACAACACTCAGATTTCTTAGTGTTTTTTTTAAAAAAAATCTAAATGTGACAATACATATAATATTTAAAATTAAAGTACATGTTTGTGTGATCGTGCCAAAAATAAAGCCAGGTGGAGGTGGTCTTTGTAAGCATACACCTCCCCGTAAGACCGGTGGTAATGACGAGAGATGGTAACAACAAAGATGCCTGGTGAAAAGAGACCCTCTAATCGCATTAGCTGGTAGTTGTAAGGGAAGATGGTTGCTCTGAATTTCCCTTTATACACAGCAACTTCAAAAAAAATCCCTATTTTCTTAGAACATCTTTATGTAGAAAAGCCTGCGTGTCTTTGAAGCCTCAACACAAAACAAACAAGAGTCTTTACAAGTCCTGTCTGACCACCCAGGGAGAATCAAATAGTATTTTTTTCTCCAGTAGGCCACCCCAGGATACCACAAATAAAAATGAAAAGGAAGAATTCATCATGTAACGGGGTGTATTTTGCTAGTGTAGTCATTACACTCTTTTAATCTAAATATTATGGTATATTTTTCACTGGCAAAGCCCAAGAAGATCTAATTATTCATTTATTGAACAGAAAACATTCTGAAATAGCAGAAATTAGGTTAAAATCTAGAAAAGAGCAGAAAGGGGAAGGTGAAGGAGTTTTTTTTCTCAGAATCCCAAGAATTGAGCAGGGTTTTTTCAAAGGTGCTGATGTTCAGAATGGTAGGATGGGAAGCTGGGGCCCTGAGTTCCTTAACACAGAAACCCGGAGATGAAAATGCTCAAGGGCTCGGGCTGCAGGAGACATCTGGGCAGGGGAGTTTCCTCAGCATCACATGGAAGAGCTTAGGAGCATGAAAGGATGCTGGAATCATAAGAAGGTCTTAGAGTCATAAACATCCTGAAATGTACTCCTCTGATCATGTCTCCACTCTGCATAAAATGTCCATTTGGGCCAAATAAAGACCAGACCCTGTGGCCAGACAATAAAATGCCTCCTCGAATCCTAAGCTGTCATCCCAGGCTCGGTTTCCACTGCTGCCATTAAGGGACACTGTGCTCCAGCGCCACTGAAGTCCGTGCTGTTTCTCAGGTACACAAGGCACTTCCACCTCGTTGTGCCAGGGCACTGATGGTCTTCTTTGCCTGAAATATCCTGGGCCAAGTGCAGTGGCTCACGCCTGTAATCCCAGCACTTTGGGAGGCAAGGCAGGAGGATCGCTTGAGCTCAGGAGTTCGAGACTAGCCTGGACAACATGGCAAAACTCCATCTCCACAAAAAATACAAAAACTAGCTGGGCATGGTGGTGCACACCTGTGATCCCTGGTACTCAGGAGGCTGAGGTGGGAGGATCGCTTGAGTTCAGGAGGTGGAAGTTACAGTGAGCTGAGATCGCGGCACTGCACTCCAGCCTGGGGGACAGAGCAAGACCCTGTCTCAAAAAAAAGAGGGGAGGGGAGGGGAGGGAGGAATCCTGCAGTCCCCATCTCTCTACTGACTCGATTTTTTAAGACAAAAGGATGAAAGGGGCTTGACGGACATCCTCTTGATCACAGCTCTGCCACAATACAGCTGGGTGGCTTTGGGCCAGTTACTTAATCTCCTTTCCTGCCTCAGTTTTCAGTTTCTTCATCCGCTAAATGGGGATAGTAAAGTGAATAACATCCACTACTGTGAACATTAAATGAAATGAGGATGCTAATCAACTGAAGACGTTAGTAAATGTCAGTTTGCTCTACTCAAACATACATGCCACCTTCCTTCGGAAGCCTTCCTTAACATCTGCAGCCAAATGTCTTGAATTTATTGAAATTCCCATCACACACATGAACCGCAGCTGTGTTTGGTACTTGGTCATTCTCTACTCACATTTTTGCCATGTTTCTACATCAGCACACCTACCAGACTGTGTGCTTTTGGAAGGCAGAACCTATGTTCAATTCATGTTTGTATTCTTTCCAATTGTCTTGCACAAACTAATCAAATGGTAAGCATCTTAGGATTCTAGAATTAACAGGCCCTTTCAATAACCTAGACAAAACTCACCATTCTGTAGATAAAGAACACTGAGTCCAAGTGGGATGAAGAAAATAATCACACTACTAGTAAGTAATAGAAATGAGTGGACGGCACCGGGCGTGGTGGCTCACGCCTGTAATCCCAGCACTTTAGGAGGCGGAGGAGGATGGATCACAAGGTCAGGAGATTGAGACCATCCTGGCAAACATGGTGAAACCCTGTCACTACTAAAATTACAAAAAAGTTAGCCGGGCATGGTGGCAGGCACCTGTAGTCCCAGCTACTCGGGAGGTTGAGACAGGAGAATGGCATGAACCCGGGAGGTGGAGCTTGCAGTGAGCCGAGATCGCTCCACTGCAAATCAGCCTGGGCAACAGAGCAAGACTCTGTCTCAAAAAAAAAAAAAAAAAAAGAAATCAGTGGACGGATTGATGGGTGGAGAGATGGATGGATGGATGGATGGATGGATGGATGGATGAATGGATAGATGGATGCACAGATGCATGGTTGGATGGATGAACAACAGCAACAAAAAATAGGAACAGACCAACCAGCAGTCAGTTACAACATCTAAAACTTAACAGCAATTCAAACCCTAGGGGATAGTGTACTGACCCACCATATAACAGCCACCTTACTACGCATGCTTTCTTCATCTACTAAAAATCTTTCAATGCCATTTTTTTAAAAAAAATCCTTATAAAATTCAGATCCAGAAAATCTACCATGCAAAAGGATTTCAACCTCCTCAGTGCCAGGATCTCTTCATTACTTTAAAATATAATTTATTCAAAACTTCGAAATAGCAGCTCACCTTCACCCTAGGTAGCTTATTCGTGCCACAGGTGTTACTGAATGGCAATATCATGTGCCAATCACATATTTGTCCCCCCTCCTCACCCCCCAGGAAGCCCACAGACGGACCATTCCTATGAAGAGCTCCCGGCTCAATGTCATCTCTTGCTCTTCTCCTCCAGTCTGCCACCTCCATCTGTCCCTACATTTACTCAGTAAAGTGCAGTACCAGCATGATAAATCCCATCACAGAGATAATGAGAGAAATTATGGAAAGGCAGATTGCAAAGCACTTGGCAAACACTTACATTTGGAAGTTTTGGATATAGGAGCACATTTCCCTTTACTCTCTAAGGTTCAGGAAATGTTGCAAACCTCTCAGATGGAGGGAGGCTCCAAGCTAGGACCTGGAGCACAGGAAGAATTTCCCAGAATGTCTCCCTACAGAGCCACATGACTGACAGGGAACAGCACCAGGACACATTCTATAGCTGTGCGGCACCATGTTCAAAAATGCCCCTCTCTCTCCATACCTCTTAGAACTTTTAAAGTGACTGAAACGGCCGGGCATGGTGGCTCACACCTGTAATCTCAGCACTTTGGGAGGCAGAGGCAGGCAGATCACCTGATGTCAGGAGTTCGAGACCAGCCTGCCCAATATGATGAAACCCCGTCTCTACTAAAAATACAAAAACTAGCCGGGCGTGGTGGCGGGCGCCTGTAATCCCAGCTACTTGGGAGGCTGAGGCAGGAGAATCGCTTGAACCTCAAAGGCAGAGGTTGCAGTGAGCCGAGAGAGTACCATTGCACTCCAGCCTAGGCAACAAGAGAAAAACTCTGTCTCAAAAAATAAATAAATACATAAAAAAAATAAAGTGACTGAAAACGTGATCTGGGGAATATACCAAACAGCAAATGTAGACTGTAGGATTGTTGGGACTGGAGATGGCTAGAGATGGACTATGGAAAGGAAGTTCCCAGCAGTTGAAGATAGTACATACAAAACAAATTGCCATAGCACTGTGCTAATTACTGTCCTTTCCCCAGTAAGATTCCATAGACTTTTCACCTGTATCAGGATCCTCCGTGAGCTAAGAGGGAATACGAGGAGGCCTTCCCCTGTTGCACAGGATCTATCTAGATGACTCTGATCTATCTAGATGACTGCGATGACGGTTCAAGTGTCCCTTCTTCAGAAGTCGTCCCTGGCTGCCCCACCTAAAACAGCTCTTGCAGCAACTTCTTTATCTCCATGCTATGCTTTATTACTTTATAGCATTTATTGTTACCTGACATTAAATTATATCTTTTTTTATTATGATTATTGCCACACTCTCTTGCCAAAATGTATGCTTCTTTAGGGTCCTGACTCTGTTTTCTTGACTTCTATAATTCCCAGGACCTGGAACTGTATCTGACACAAAATAGGTGGTAAATGATTATCTATTAAGTAAATAATTGATATCCTCTTCCCAGATCAGAACTCTACTAATATAGACCCATTGTTACTAAGTTACTACAGGCAATGGTTTCTCTACCTCTACCCCAATACAACAATATTAGATTTAAAGTAACACTCAAGGCCGGGTGCGATGGCTCATGCCTGTAATCCTAGCACTTTGGGAGGCCGAGGTGGGTGTATCACTTGAGGTCAGGAGTTCGAGACCAGCCTGGCCAACTAAAATACTCTACTAAAATGTCTCTACTAAAAATACAAAAAATTACCTGGGTGTGGTGACAGGCGCCTGTAATTTCAGCTACTCAGGAGGCTGAGGCAGGAGAATTGCTTGAACCCGAGAGGTGGAGGTTGCAGTGAGCCGAGATCGTGCCATTGCACTCCAGCCTAGTGACAGAGCAAGACTCTGTCTAAAAAATCATAATAAATTTTTTTAAAAAATTAAAAAATAAAAATAAAGTAAAACCCAAGCTGACCCTGCCCCCTCTCTCCACTAATACCTGAAATAACTCAGGAATGAAACTACAGAAGAAAAGAGATGCTCTGAATAACTACGCCGGGGCAGCAGGGGTACAGCGGCAGTATCCTGGGCAAGCCGGATTGTGAGCCACGTGAACCACAAAGCAAAGCCAGACCTGAGGAGGGTCACCATGGACTATGGACACTGAAAAGTTCAGATGCACGGCGCAGTGACTAACACCTGTAATCCCAGCACTTTGGGAAGCCAAGGCGGGCGGATCACAAGGTCAGGAGATTGGGACCATCGTGGCTAACGTGGTGAAACCCCGTCTCTACCAAAAACACAAAAAATTAGCCGGGCGCTGTGGCAGGCGCCTGTAGTCCCAGCTACTCGGCAGAAGAATGGAGTGAACGCGGGAGGCAGAGGTTGCAGTGAGTCGAGATCGCACCACTGCATTCCAGCCTGGGCGACAGATCGAGACTCCGTCTCAAAAAAAGAAAAAAATTCAGATGCAAAGGGCACAACCTGCTGCTGAGAACAAATGGGCCCGGCACCAAGGCCTATGGACGTGAGGAAGCTTCAAAGAGTGACAGTTTCCACCTGTGGCCGCACTGCCATCCAGAGGGTAGGATGAAGTCAAAATCGCCCTGATAAAGATTAGACTGGAGACAGGGACGAATTTCAGGTTGGGGGCTTCACTTTAGAAGAAGATGTGCATGGAAAGTGTGTGCTGATTAATACACAGAATAAAAACTTCTCACTGAATGGAGCTCTATGAAGCAAATAAAAAAGAAAAAACTGTTTTTACAACAAAGATAACCAAAAATCACATAATTTTTGCATGAAAATTTTTTTTTAGTCCACGTACAGTGGCTCATGCCTATAATCCCAGCACTTTGAGAGGGCACGGTGGGAGGATTGCTTAAGGCCAGGAGTTCAAGACCAGCCTAGGCAACATGGTGAGATCTCATCATTTTTCTTTTTTCTTTCTCTTTTTTTTTTTTTTTTTTTTTGGAGACAGAGTCTCACTCTATTGCCCAGGCTGGAGTGCAGTGTCGTGATCTCAGATCATTGCAACCACTGCCTCCCAGGTTTAAGGGATTCTCATGCCTCAGCCTCCCAAGTAGCTGGGATTACAGGCATGTGCCACCTCACCCAGCTAATTTTCGTATTTTTTGTAGAGATGGGGATCTGCCCACCTCAGCCTTCCAAAGTGCTGGGATTACAGGCGTGAGCCACCACACCTGGCTGATCCTGTCTCTTTAAAAAAAAAAAGAAAAGAAAAGAAAAAAAGAAAACTCCTTAAAAAGTATTATCATTTCTTCCTATTATAAATCATCTTTTCTGCAAAAACTAAAATTAGGTTAACTATGAATTTAGCAACATACAGGTTTTTCAATCCTAAATTGCTGTAACTTTTCGCAGGCACACTTGTGCAAAGTAGAATTTCAGTTCGGTTGCAAAATTCTACTTGAAAGAAATACTTCATTTTCTTTGCTACTTCAAGACTCCCCCAACAATATAACTACTGCATACTGGTTCCATTCTCTATCTTTTGCCCAAAACAGAAATTTTCTCAACATAGAGGTCTTAAATACATTTTAAGCCATAATAACACACTGCAATACTTCTTAAGGTTACATTCATCCTACAGACAAGATGTTCTATTTATATGTTATCCCACTTTCTGCGTAAGAAAATGCAACAGGTATATTTGAAAATTTGTAACCTTTCCCCCTCTGGACATAAGCAAGCCTCAACTTTACTCGTATATGAAAATGCTTTCTTTTTGAGACAGAGGCTTGCTATGGTGCCCAGCTGGACTGAAATTCCTGAGCTCAAGTGATCCTTCTGCCTCTGCCTCCTAAGTAGTGGAGATAGTGGAGATTACAGGCATGCACTTCCACCTTCCCTGAATGGTCTTCAGCTATGGGAAGAAAATGGGATCTTTATAGCCTCGAAGAGAAACATGTTCTAAACAAGTAGTTGAGGAAGGAAGAAAGAAAAGTGGGAGGAAAGGAAGTAGAGAATGAGATAGGAAGGGAAGGGGAAAGGACTGAAATAAAAGATGAGTCAGAGTAAGCCAGGTGTCGTGGTGCATGCCTGTAATCCTAGCACTTTGGGAGGTGGAGGAGGGCGGATCACGAGGTCAGGAGATCAAGACCATCCTGGCCAACATGTTGAAACCCCATCTCTATTAAAAATACAAAAAAAAAAAAAAAAGCTGGGCGTGGTAGGACGCGCCTGTAATCCCAGCTACTCGGGAGGCTGAGGCAGGAGAATCGCTTGAACCAGGGAGTCGGAGGTTGCAGTGAGCGAGATGGCGCCACTGCACTGCAGCCTGGTGACAGAGCAAGACTCCGTCTCAAAAAAAATTAATCAGAGTGGCCGACCGCAAAGTTGAGACAGAATTCCGCCACCATTGCATCATAGAGTGCAAATGACCCTTTGTACTATAATCACAGTGAACGTCTCAGACACCTTCAAATCATAAACCCGCTTCCTAGCAGAGGGCCATGACACTACTGGAAGATAACTGGAGCCATTTTTCCTTTTTCTTAAAGAATAGCAGTAGCATCCACCAAAATATGTCCTTGACTCCCCCATCTATCTTCTCCCTCCCCATGTATGAGCTCTCCTCCTATCTGTCATGGAAAACAAGCCCCTGTGCCCCACGTGCTATTCCCAGTTTCCATCCTTCATTCATCAACAGCAACAAGGACATTTATGAGGACTCGTCAACATGTGGCCCTACGCTAGACATTGTACAGACTGAAGTTAACAGACTCAGGCTCGCCTGTGAGGAGCTTCCCAAAGAGATTATTGTTTGGTTTTATAAATTTGACCACCAGAAAAACTCAGGGTCCGTGGCCTATTCACAGCAGGTCTGTGGCTTTGGGTACAAAGAGCAGAGCATTTTATAAGCCCCTATAAATCAAAGTGAGCCTTCGCACACTCAAGCATAGTCTGTCGGTGCAAGCAATAAATGGATTTCTAAACCATGAAACCAACTCTTTTTGAGGAACGTCCTCCTTTCTTCTTTTTCCAGTGCATCGGAGTTGTTTTTGCAACCCTGAAATAGCACGGTCTTATTTAGGACACAGACAACCAGAGCTCAATAAATATCTGAACCATGTCTTGCTGACACACATGAAGCAATTATGTCCCAGGATAATTATGCCGTACACATCACTTCATCCAGGGAAATGTCCAGGTGCAAGAAATAGGAAACGAAAAAATAAAAACGAAGCACTATGATTTGTCTTTCCAGGGTGGGGGGAAGGGTGTCTTCTTTTCAGTAAATGAATATGTAAAAAGTTAATTTTTCTTCAAAACATGTCTATATCCTCATCTTAAAATACTATAAGCTCTGAATTATTGCAGACTGGAAAATAAAAATATCTGGGATTTTCTTGTAGGGAAGTTCAAATGGTAGAAGAATATTTGATATTTTCAGTTTTCCTGAAGATCAGAAGGCCTTTTAGAATAATGCATTTTTCCTTCAACAAAGGGCATCTGCAAGGCTTAATCTGCTGAAAAGAATCATTCTGACAGTCTTAATGTATTCTTTTGAGGAAAGCCCTGTTCTGAGAATTCCACAGGAAAAAAAAAAAAAAAAAAAATCAGTACCCCAGGAAAGCACCAATCTAAACCATTCTAGCTGCCTGTAAGTAGATGAGACAAAAGTATTTTCAATATATCCTAGATATTAGACTGAGATGAAAATAGGAGTGATAATCCTCAATATTACATATTTTTCACATTTCCTTGATGATGAACTATTATTAAAACAAATAGTTGAAAGATTTCCCAGTCTTTCAAAAAACATCTCCCCGGAAAGCCACTTTCAGAATTCTGCTGTAGACAAAAATATCCCTAAGGTAGGAAATATTAAATTGCATCAATGTTGAGAACAATAACCCCAATAACCAGAATAATTATAGTATAATATTATTATAACAAGGTAGCTTTCATCCAAGACTCAGAATGTTTTGCAAACATTCTCTCATGCTGGGATAATACCGCTAGGGAATTAGAATATAAGGAATTTTAATGACTTGTCTCAGGTCACCGGTCAGCTTGAATGGTGCACCAAGATGCAAATACCTGATTGTGATCTGCTGATCTAACAAACTGACCACATCACTTTCAATTAATAATTTGGAGAGTTCTATTTCAGGGCAATTTTCAAGGAAACCCATATTAGTTCTTCCATTAAATTCTGATTATGTTCCGTCTCTGTTTCCATTACTCCCCTCTCCACCGACTCACAGCACAGTTAAGAAATAGTATAATTGTGGAAAGCTCCCAAAGCGATCTCCCTGCATGGCATATATCTCTTTCCCTCTCTCCTACATTCCTCTGGCACAACACAGAAAGCAAAGCTTCCTCAGACATTGGTTTTATCATATCCTTCCCCAGGACTGGAAACAAGATGGTTCCCCACTGCCTATCAGAATATTTAAAGTTCTCGATCATCAATCTCATGCTCATGTCATTTCCTCCACACATTCCTGGCACACGAACATCTCCTGTTCTCATTGTTCCCCTGGTGTGTCTGTTCACGCTGTAGTTGTCTTTTTCTAGAAAGCCTCCATAATTTCTACTTGCCTGGGATCCCTAAACAGATACTTAAGTGTATCCCGGCCACCCTAGCCACACAGCCGGCTGCAAGGACATCCAACTTCTCTTTAACACTTTTAGAAATGAAGAAGGCACTGCTCTGAAAAACAGTGCTCTGTCAAGCATTTTAATCGTGAGAAATCTCTTATTTGAGCTGGATTTTTGTATGCTCACTTGTACATCTACCCAACAGGCCCCATGCTGCATCTTAAATTGATGTAGAACAAATAAACTTGTTCTGTAACAAAATGTCTTTGCAATGTTTGAAAATAACTATTTTGTTTGTCCTTAATCTTTTCGGCTCTAAGCTCATATGCCAAGGCCCTTCAACTATTCCTCAAGAGACCTGGTTTCTAGACCCTTTGCCTTCCAAAGAAATACCTCTAATTCAGTGCTACTTAACTATTATTCATGTCATGCACATAGAGTAAATAATACCATTTGTACAGCATACTGGGGAAATAAACAAGGGCTTTAGGCAGGCCGGACCAGCCTGAGGATCCTAGGTCTGAGCCCTAGCCTTTGGTTGTAGGGATTGATATTTAGCTGTAAGTAATGCCTGATACCCAAATACGAAGCTC
>NW_012106030.1:3731925-3735606 GCF_000951045.1 Mandrillus leucophaeus | reverse complement strand
ACGCCTAAAAGAACACAGTGCAGGCTGGCCACATGATAAAGCCTCCCAAACACATCTGCAGAACTGAATAACGCAGCCTCTCTACAGGAAAGCCATGGCTTAGAGGCTACAGTCTAGTTTAAAAGATATAAACCTCACCTGAAGAGGAAGTTTATTGCTCTGTCTGTTTATTCACCAAGAGTCTAAACAATGACACAGACTTTCAGACTGAAAACTTAGTACAAATAACTGCTTCCAGACAGGTCTGGATTGGGAAGGAGGGCCATGGAATTCCTTCTCCTAGCTGGGTTATTGAGCCCAGACACTCATCACTCAAGTTATAAACACTACTAAATGATGTTGCATAGTTTTATTTAAAGCTGTGTTTGCTTTCAGATTAGACTTTAACATTTAATAAATTTCCCATCAGTATATGGGAAGAGTGGAGAGTATTTTGATTTAAGCATTATTTCAAATATGAAACTCAAGCTGTGTTAGTTAAAATGGGCTCTAGTTATAATTCAGTCTCACAGTAAGGTCAGGACTCTTGGATTCCCCTAATCCTTCTCCTCTAGGGCCGAAATGCCTGGGAATTCAGTGAATTTACGTATTCTTTCCTGACCACAAAGCTGTCACAGGGCCCTAGCGAAACTCTCTCACTCCTCCAGATTCAAGCTGACTTATCTCTGTAACACTCAGCTCAGAATTCACCTGGGAGAGAGTCAGCTTTAAGGGAGCAACTCTACCACTGAAAAAGCAGTCACACCCTCCTTTCCAAGAGGTGAGATCTTACTCATTTTCCTCCTCTCCCACATCTTTTGGTGCAAGCCAGTAAATGTGAAGCTCTAATAGATTAATGAAAAGTCGGCACTGATCCCTCTGGACTCCATCCATTTTTAAGTGAGCTATGAGAACTTGGACAGATTACAGATCCTGGAAGAATGAAATATGAGGAGAGAAAAGGAAGTTTGACACATGCAGAGAAACTGATCTCTGGGACTAGGGAGAAGCTAAGAGAGAGGAAATTTTGGGACAGAATGCGTAATACAAACTTAATTGACGGATCATACCACTGAAGAATAAAGACTGGCTTCTCCATTAAAGGTTGAAAGTTGAGCAGCTAATACGAACTCTGGATTTCATGCAAAAAAAAAAAAATCATGCAGCTATGAACAGACTAAGTAAGGACTTCAGTGCTACCTTCATTCATCTGACATTCACTCTACCTGCCCTATCTATGCAAGGTAGTTAGAGTAAGAGGGAAAAGCGATTTTACATGGAAAATAAAAGATAGGGTTTTAAAAAAATCCACTAGAAAACAGACTAAGTTTGTCCTTCTTACCTTTATGAATCCCAAGCAGAAAAAAAGTGGTAATTCTGGAGTGACCCTAGGACAAGGACAGAGATGACCTGGGGCAAATTTTCAAAGCAGATCTTCAGGGAAAAAATAAATCCCAACTCTAATTCTATCCCTGAAACTGGCATTTCCATGCAAATCTATTCTGTTCATTAGAAGCCAGTATTACTCTGAAGCACCACAAATCCATGAGTTTGGCCAGTACTGAAAAATCTATTAATTTTAAGTCTACAGTAATTCCTTTAAAAGTCTGAAGGGCTGGTGGTATGAGGACAAGAAAAACCAATTGTTTCACCCACATTTATATAGCAACAAATAACTGGCAAACAAAAATCTCCATTCTAGTGTACATTAATATCCATTTTTTACAAAATCAAATCAGACCATTTGGAAAAAAGAAAATGGTGTCACATTAACATCTGATTCTGTGCTGGGCACTTAGTAGGTGTTCAATAAATTATCAATGAATGAAAAACCAATTTCTTTAAAACATCAGAACTTACTAAATAAAAACAGTGTATTAAAGATTACCTTCTCATGGGTAAGGAATGCAGGAAAGAAAATGAAAATGCTATTACTGCTTAAATCTCCCACAAGAGCATGACCAAAGGAAATGAAAGTCTAAAACAAGTACTAAAAACATTTCATGAGTCACAATATTTACGCTACAACTCTTTCAAATTAACCAATTCTGTAATCATCCCTGCGAAATGAATATGGCTCAAAAAGATAAAAGAACATTGCTGAGCTCAACCAAAATTATTGTGACACTCAAGTTATTTTGAGACAGTGTGCAGGTAGATGTAAGTACTATAAGATAATATTACAAGAAATGTTTTCAATAGGGCTGCAGAGTTTTCAAGTGCGCACAATTCTCAGATTTTCTCCACTCGGTACCATGACCAGGATACGCTCTGTCTTCTTGTCTTTCCACAATCTGTTTTTGCTGACTACTGTCTGTGGGCACGGTTCATAATTTTTCGTTATTTTCTGGCGACTTCTTATTTCACAACCATATCTTGGTGCCGATATCATTTTACATTTACAAATAAAGTCTATTCTAAATGACTCAGCTACAAATCGGTGGTAATGTCTCAGTTTAGGTAAGCACTTTATAGCTTTCTCAAGATCCTCTACTTAAGATACATTAAATTGTTATCTTCTAATGTACCCATTTTACTTTTTTTTTAAAGAACTGAGAGTCATGTGTATAAGGCTGCACTGTCCTTTCCAATGCTGCCCAACGAAATGAAGCCAAGTGGACTTAAGACAACATTATCAAACTTTACCTGAAATGTTTTTAAAAAAGAACTCTTTCCCATTAAAATAATTCAGGTCAGAATAATTCTGTATCTCTCTGGAAGGTTTTATTTATTTGATTATAAAAGTGCCTCACTTTCATAAACTACTAATTAGATGATATACTTTTCATATTTGTCAATGCTTACATTTGATCACCTAATCAATTCCTTTTATTTTAACATTTCTCATTCATTTCAACTTTGAGACTGAAAATAAATATACATCATTCGTGTTGCACAAAAAACAATCTTCAGATTACTTTTACATATGATGTTTACATAGACTTGAACAGATGAATTTGAAACTTTTGATCCACATAGGTTAAATTTTTAAAATTTAGTATGAATATGTGTGTGTGTGTGTGCGCGCGCGTGTGTGTGTATATAATATATATATATATTTTATGAGACAGAGTCTTGCTCTGTCACCCAGGCTGGAGTGCAGTGGCATGATCCTGGCTCACTGCAACCTCCACCTCCTGGTTTCAAGTGATTCTCCTGCCTCAGCCTCCCGAGTAGCTAGGGTTACAGATGTGCACCACCACGCCTGGCTAATTTTTTGTATTTTTAGTACAGACAGGGTTTCATCATGTTGGCCAGGCTGGTCTCAAACTCCCGACCTCAAGTGATCCACCCACCTTGGCCTCCCAAAGTGCTGAGATTACAGGCATGAGCCACCATGCCTGGCCTAAAAATTAGTATAACTATATTAAGGCAGACCAAAACACCAAGGTCTTCTATCAAATAGCAGAAGAAAGCAAGGATTGAATATTCCCTGAAAACAGGACCACATTGTACACCAACCTTACAGAAGAATGGCTCCCTTCTTGCTTACAATAAAACAGCAAGAGCAGAAGATGCCCTAGTGAGCAGGCTTCCTCAGCTCTCCAGGACACCCAAGCACACGCAAGGTGCTCTGAGATGCAGGGTAGGGAGGGAGGTGGCCCCTCTGTGAATACAGAGAGTGGCTACTGAGCGAAAGCTCTGCAATGACTGAATATGCTCAGAGTTGAAGGGCAATGGAACAATCAAAGACAGGTTCCT
>NW_012106030.1:3728212-3730730 GCF_000951045.1 Mandrillus leucophaeus | reverse complement strand
AAAAAAAAAAAAAAGATATGATGACATATCAATTTTGGTTTCATCAAATATGAATGCTGCCATTCATAACAACGACAAAGATTCAGATGTTTTGGCTTGAAAGGATGATTACAGCCTATGGACATGTGGAGGGGGAAAAGGCAAGTGGCAGAATAATCTAAAGCACAGCATACTATGATCCCATTTTGTTAAAGTAAACAAATATATGTGTTTATGAATATAAGAAGGGAGGTATGGAAAGACACACAACAGTCTCTTGCCAGTGATGTCACAGAGAAGTGACATGGCGCAAATCATACCAACCCCATTATCTGCCAAACGAAATCCAAGCTAGCTAATAGAAGGCAACTAATTAATAATGGTTGTATTTGTTTATGTAATGCTTTATTTTCACAATTGAACCCTACACGCAGGGATATTTATTCACCACCATATTTGCTATACCTTTTCCTCCGTGAAGGTATAGCCACCCTTACATACACAACCATGATGCCTTACTGGTAAACAGGCATATAACTCTTATGGGATGAATGAATGAATGAATGAATAATGAATGAGTAGTAAATGTTTTAATCAACTGCTTCATAAATTGAATAACTGGTTCTGGTGTGAACAACATCAAGTTTTGGATCTGGTCAGTAGCAGGAGAAAAAAATTACTGCAAATTGCATTGCAAGCTTTCAAAAACAAGCTTAACCTGCTTAGCAGGTGTGACAGACCCCTTCTTGACAACTGACAAAAGAATCTTCCCCATTTTTGACTTACTCTACTGATTAAAATGATAAAAATAGAATAGCTGTTTCTTTTTTCCTTTTTTTCCCCTTTCTGGCCCTGAGACACTATAATTCTTGGGCAACTTTCCCATACAAACTAATTTTCAAAATTCATGAGAAGAATTTATTCACTAGCATATTCACGAAAGAACCAACAAGAATTTAGTCATACTTCTTTCTAGGAATTTTAAATGGTCCTCACCCCCTAGAAATCCAAAATTCACAGTTTCACGTCATTTCTTTCTTGTTTTAGAGGGAGGGACAGGGTCTGGCTCTGTCACCCAGGCTGGAGTGCAGTGGTGTCATCTCAGCTCACTGTAACCTCTGCCTCCTGGGATCAAGCAATCCTCCCAGCTGTTTGAGACCTCCCAAACAGCTGGACTATAGGTGTGCACCACACCCAGCTAATTTTTTTTGTTTGGTTTTTTTTATTTTTGGACAGACGGGGTTTCACCATGTTACCCAGGCTGGTCTCAAACTCGTGGGCTCAAGGAATCTGTCCACCTCAGCCTCCCAAAGTGCTGGAATTATAGGCATGAGCCACCACACCTGGCCTCCTATGTCATTTCTATTGCAGGCCCCTAAAGTAATTTTAAGGAGAAAAAGAAAATCTGAGGTGGTGTTACAAGGGAAATGAACAACCTTTACTTCTCCTGTCATCCATCAGACTTGCACATCTAACACGATAAATTGTCACAAAAGTAGAAAAAGTGTTTCTTTTCAATAAAGGTATTGACTAAAACAAATAAAATATTTACAAGGTCTTAAAAATGCTTATTATTGCTGTGCGAGATGGCTCATGCCTGTAATCCTAATACCTTGGGAGGCTGAGGTAGGCAGATCACCTGAGGTCAGGAGTTCAAGACCAGCCTGGCCAACAGGGTGAAATCCTGTCTCCAATAAATGTACAAAAATTAGCCGGCGTGATGGTGGGCACCTGTAATCCCAGCTACTCTGGAAGCTGAGACAGGAGAATCATTTGAGCCAGGGAGGCTGAGGTTGCTGTGAGCCGAGATGATGCCACTGCACTCCAGCCTGGGCAACAGAGTGAGCCTCCATCTCCAAAGAAAAAAAAATATCATATTATTCCTATTTTTGCTCTCTTAGTAGGCAACAATTTTGAGACACTTATTCTTCATTATCAGAACAATAACTACCCATCTGAAAAGCTAATATGTAATCCTTTGCCAATATTTAGTGAGTAAATTATGCTGGATCGTTTTACACTAGAATTATACCAACATCATTGATCATTCCTTCTTCTTTCTCTAATTAAACATATATGTATATATATAAAATGTGTAATTTTACTTCAAAAAAAGAATCATGGGCCAGGTGCAGTGGCTCATGACTGTAATCCTAGCACTTTGGAGGCTGAGGTGGGCGGATCACTTGAGGTCAGGAGTTCAAGACCAGCCTGGTCAACATGGGGAATCCCTGTCTCTACTAAAAATACAAAAATTAGGCCAGGTGAGGTGGCTCATGCCTGAATCCCATTACTTTGGGAGGCCGAAGCAGGCAGATCACCTGAGGTCAGGAATTCAAGACCAGAATGGCCAACATGGCAAAACCCTGTCTCTACTAAAAATACAAAAATTAGCTAGGCATGGTGGCATGCACCTGTAGTCCCAGTTACTTGGGAGGCTGAGGCATGAGAATCACCTGAACTTGGGAGGCGGAGGTTACAGTGAGCCGAGATCCTGCCACTGCACTCCAGCCTGGTCAACAGAGCGAGACTCCATCTA
>NW_012106030.1:3723671-3725127 GCF_000951045.1 Mandrillus leucophaeus | reverse complement strand
CCCACCTTGGCCTCCCAAAGTGCTGAGATTACAGGCATGAGCCACCATGCCTGGCCTAAAAATTAGTATAACTATATTAAGGCAGACCAAAACACCAAGGTCTTCTATCAAATAGCAGAAGAAAGCAAGGATTGAATATTCCCTGAAAACAGGACCACATTGTACACCAACCTTACAGAAGAATGGCTCCCTTCTTGCTTACAATAAAACAGCAAGAGCAGAAGATGCCCTAGTGAGCAGGCTTCCTCAGCTCTCCAGGACACCCAAGCACACGCAAGGTGCTCTGAGATGCAGGGTAGGGAGGGAGGTGGCCCCTCTGTGAATACAGAGAGTGGCTACTGAGCGAAAGCTCTGCAATGACTGAATATGCTCAGAGTTGAAGGGCAATGGAACAATCAAAGACAGGTTCCTTCTTAAGGAGAATATCCAGCCCAAGCTGCAGTAGACTTAAGTGCCGCCCATAGAATTCCTTGTCTTATCGCTGTTTGTAGTCCTGTTATTTGTCCTTTAGGGGTGATTATAGCTTCAGATTTTCTATTTGAAAAATGTTGGCCGGGTGCAGTGGCTCAAGCCTGTAATCCCAACACTTTGGGAGGCAGAGGTGGGCGGATCACGCAGTCAAGAGATTGAGACCATCCTGGCTAACATGGTGAAACCCCGTCTCTACTAAAAATACAAAAAATTAGCTAGGCGTGGTGGTGTGTGTCTGTAGTCCCAGCTACTTGGGAGACTGAGGCAGGAAGATTGCTCAAACCTGGGAGGCGGAGGTTGCGGTGAGCCGAGATGGCGCCACCGCACTCCAGCCTGGAGACAGAGCGAGACTTCATCTCAAAAAACAAACACAAAACAAAAAAGATAAAAAGAAAGAAAAATGTTACATGTCATATCTACTAATTTGTACACACAAGACCCCTTAAAGGATGGTGGAATTCTTTAAATATATAAATCGAATATTAAATGCCTTCTGTAGCTTCAATTCAATTATGAGAACTAATCAGTTTTGCTGCATTCTTAAAACAGAAACTCTCAGCTTGGGCAACATACCGAGAACTGATCTCTACAAAATTTTTTTTTTAGAAATTGGCCAGGCTTGGTGGCTCTCGCCTGTAATCCCAACACTTTGGGAGGCTGAGACGGGAGAATCACTTGAGCCCAGGAGTTCAAAGTTACAGCGAGTTATGATTGTGCCACTGCATTCCAGCCTGAGCAACAGAGCAAGAGCTTGTCTCTAATAAAGTTATTAATAATTAATTTAAATAAAAGGAAACTCCTTAAAGATATGATGAGGGCCGGGCGCGGTGGCTCAAGCCTGTAATCCCAGCACTTTGGGAGGCCGAGACGGGCGGATCACAAGGTCAGGAGATCAAGACCATCCTGGCCAACATGGTGAAACCCCGTCTCTACTAAAAATACAAAAAAAAACTAGCTGGGCGAGGTGGCAGACGCCTGTAGTCCC
>NW_012106030.1:3717969-3720756 GCF_000951045.1 Mandrillus leucophaeus | reverse complement strand
AAAAAAAAAAAAAAAAAAAAAAGCCACTCGTGGTGGCACCTGCAGTCCCAGCAGAGGTGGGAGACTGAAGCATGAGAATTGCTTGAATCTGGGAGGTGGAGGTTGCAGCGAGCCCAGATCATGCCACTGCACTCCAGCCTGGGTGACAGAGTGGGAATCTATCTTGGGGGAAAAAAAAGAAAGAAAAACCTTACTTCTAATGTTATCCTATCTTCTGGGAAGTACTTTATTTAAAACAAGTCTTTTCTTATACGAAACTGCAGCATTCTGCCAGAATTCACTGTATTAATGCTACCTCACTTCTAGCTATTCTGATTCCTACTCATCATTCCAGGATGAACCTAAGTTATACCTTACTCCCTAAAAGTGCCTCCTCACCCTGAGCACCCCTTTTGAGGAATTCCTCTCAAATTAACTGTTACTTCTTATTTTGGCCCTGAATCCTAAACTCTTTTATTCTTAACTCTAATACTTCAAATATCCAAGAGTTGTCTCCCCATTCGACTCCGGGTTCCACTGTTCCTGGATGGAGCAATTATGACTTGCTTTTTCCTTTCTCTCCTTACCACATAGCAGGCATTCAGCCAAAACATCCTGAATGAATGAATGAATGAATGAATGAATGAATGAAAAAAAAAATGATGGCACACCATGCCATTTGAAAATGAGAACGGGAATTAACCACCCATGTGTTAAGGTGATTTTCCCACAGATGTTCCAAAGCCCCCTTGAATCGCCCAA
This sequence comes from Mandrillus leucophaeus, assembly GCF_000951045.1. Lineage (NCBI taxonomy): Eukaryota > Metazoa > Chordata > Mammalia > Primates > Cercopithecidae > Mandrillus > Mandrillus leucophaeus. Next base: position 3,720,015 of record NW_012106030.1, on the reverse strand, counting down.
CTAATTAAAAGGAGCAATGACTAGAATGTTAAAATAAAAAGAAAATATATAAAATAGTTATATGTTGCATCTTAATACATTTAGAAATGTGACTTAATCAAATATAGTCCAGTAATACTAATATTGCAGGGTAGGCTTTGGGTTTTGTTGTTTTTAGGGTTCCATAGTTGGCAATGTGGAAAGATGATACAGAGATATGTATAGATATATCTGTCACTCTATAGTATCATAACACGTCCCAAAGAGAGTTCTGACCAAAATGGATGAGGAGCTGCTTTGGTTTTCCCAGGATTGAATGAGGCTATCATATTCCAGAGCTTTCCCAGCAGGTGGCTGTGAGATGTTTCCAGGTATGCTTCAATACTGATCCATTCAATCCTGGGTTGAATGGATGGAGTTTGGGTGGTCAGAGCCCTAGGAATAGCTGGAAGGAGCCACTGGGCCAGTCCTCTCCGGTCACGTGCAACCTTATCCATTCACTCCTGTGTGTGTCCCTCACAAATATTTATATGTACTATCATATAGAAAAGCATGAGAAGCTACGAGAACGACCCTCTTACCTTGCAGCTGGGTCAGCGACTACCAGTGCCTTTGCCTCAACCCCTGACCTCCCATTCCCAGGCACAGATGGTCTAAGTAATCAAAGCCTGCTGTAATACGAAACAAAAAAAATTAACAGAGATGCTACGAAAGAGGATGGCTAATAAGCTTAGAACTGGGGAGAATTCTGCATGACAAGTTTACTTGTTGTGGGAAAAATAAGTATTATTATAATAGCTGGTCTCAGAATCTCTCTTGGGGAGAACTGCCTTTATGCAGGAAAATACCTTTATGAGCCATTTGAGGGCAAAGGGAAGCAGCAGAGAAAGGAGACAACAATGTTTGTAGCTAAAGCTCTCTATGGGAAATACTACGGACATTTGATAAGAATGGGGAGAAAGAGATGAGACGGAAAAGGAGAGAGAAATGGATCAGGCAATTTGCAAAGCCAAGTTTTGTGGAGGCAAGATGGCCACTAAGACTCTGAAAAGCGGGGAGGTTTACCATGAAGTTTTCAATTATTGGTATTTGCCGGGCATGGCGGCTTACACCTGTAATGCCAGCACTTTTGGAGGCCCAGGTGGGTGGATCACTTAAGCCCAGGAGTTCAAGACTGGCCTGGGCAACAAGACGAAACCCCGTCTCTACAAAAAAAAATACAAAAATCAGCCAGGCGTGGTGGTGTGTGCCAGTAGTTCCAGCTACTTAGAAGGCTGAGGCAGGTGGATTACTTGAGCCCAGGAGGCACAGGTTGCAGTGAACCACGATCACGCCACTGCACTCCAACCTGGGTGACAGAGTGAGATGGTGTCTCAAAATAATTTTTTTCAATTAATTAATTACCTGATTATTGGTATTACTATGATTCTAATGTGCCTCAGTCTCATCAAACTTCTATTTTGCACTATGTGATTTTTTTTCTGTGAAAACCATGGAAATGAGGCTGAGCTTCACAGTTGATTTTATACGCAGAAGCCAGCAGAGAACAACTAGCTATGCAGGGTGAAATGTGAAGTCAATTACAAGTTCAGTAGGAAAAGGAGCTCAGAACAAAAAATGGAAATTCAAAGTAATCTTGACAGGGGCTGGTGACGGAGGCGGGTTTAAACATCTCAAAATCTATGGAACCAGGATGTGAGGAAATCTTAGCTAAATCTTAAGAGTGAGGTTAGGGGCCGGGTGCAGGGGCTCGCGCCTGTAATCCCAGCACTTTGGGAGGCCAAGGCGGGCAGATCACGAGGTCAGGAGATTGAGACCATCCTGGCTAACACGGTGAAACCCCATCTATACTAAAAATACAAAAAATTAGCCGGGCATGGTGGCAGGCGCCTGTAGTCCCAGCTACTCGGGGGCCTGAGTCAGGAGAATTGTTTGAACCTGGGAGGCCAAGGTTGCAGCGAGCCCAGATCATGCCACTGCACTCCAGCCTGGGTGACAGAGTGGGAATCTATCTTGGGGGAAAAAAAAGAAAGAAAAACCTTACTTCTAATGTTATCCTATCTTCTG
>NW_012106030.1:3710370-3717919 GCF_000951045.1 Mandrillus leucophaeus | reverse complement strand
AAACAGCCAGACATGGTCGCGGGCGCCTGTAGTCCCAGCTACTCGAGAGGTTGAGGCAGGAGAATGGCGTGAACCCGGGAGGCGGAGCTTGCAGTGAGCAGAGATCGCACCACTGCACTCCAGCCTGGGCGACAGAGCAAAACTCGGTCTCAAAAAAATAAAATAAAAATAAAAATTAGGCAGGCGTGGTGACGCATGCCTATAATCCCAGCTACTCAGGAGACTGAGGCAGGAGAATCGCTTGAACGGGCGAGGCGGAGCTTGCAGTGAGCCGAGATCACACCACTGCACTCCAGCCTGGGCGACAGAGCGAGACTCCGTCTCAAAAAAAAGAAAAAAAAAAAGTTCTCACCCTCTGCGTGCACTGAAAGACCAGACCTCACCACAGCACTCTATAGTTCACCCATGTAACCAAAAACCACTTGTACCTTAAAGCTATTCAAATTCTTTAAATCTTTTTTTGTTTTGTTTTTTTGTTTTTGTATTTAGGCTGGAGCGCAGTGGCACAATCTCGGCTCAGTGCAATCTCCGCCTCCCGCGTTCACGCCATTCTCCTGCCGCAGCTTCCGGAGTAGCTGGGACTACAGGCATGCGCCACCACGCCCGGCTAATTTTTTTGTATTTTTAGTAGAGATGGGATTTCACCATGTTAGCCAGGATGGTCTGGAGCTCCTGACCTCGTGATCTGCCCGCCTCGGCCTCCCAAAGTGCAAAATCGTTTTAAATAAATGTTTTTTACTCCCCAAAAAGTAACTATGTGAGGTAATGTTCATGTTAATTAGCTTGATTTTCATTGGCTAGAGACACAGAGGAAAAAAATAAAGTAAAAATTAAATTTTAAAATATTTAATAAAAAAAGAGTGAGGTCAACAGTTGCATTCTGAGAGGTACAGCAGGAAGGATATATGATATAAATGTAAGTGTGGCAAAAGATGTTGTCACCGAGATAGACATGTTCCTATCATGAATATGTGTGTATAATATAAAAATAAGGATTAATTTAGCTCCATGAAACCTCCTTTTAAGCAGGCTCCTTTAGATCCCCAAACTGAAACTCCTAAAGGCTACATGTGACTTTTCTTTCTGCATTTGCTATAAGGTGGCAAATCACCCACCCTTGACCATCAGAGTTTTCTAAAAAAGCAAAACAAAACAACTCCATACTAGTGCAGTTTGCATGCCTTACTACCATAGTGACAAATGTATACACATTTTTGCTTGTCAAAGATGTAATATTTGATAAACTGATAATAACAGAAGCTTTCATGCACATAAAGATAATAAACTTCGCATGTGCTTATAAAATTACTCGTATATTGAGATGTATTTCCAGTCACTGGAGGTGTATTCACATTTTCTCAACATAAACTGTTGTGTTGTGTTCTGTTCAGCAGATAGCGTGTCTGGCAGTGTGGCAAGGCTAAAGCCACACTTTCCTATCTAGTCCACAATCCCAGGCTATGCCCAGCACGCAAATGAGACTGCTGTTTTCTTAATCCTTTTTTTTTTTTTTTGAGACGAGTTTTGCTCTTGTTGCCCAGGCTGGAATACAATGGCGCAACCTAGGCTCACCGCAACCCCCGCCTCCCAGATCTCCCAGATTCACGCGATTCTCCTGCCTCAGCCTCCCTAGTCGCTGGGATTACAGGCATGTGCCACCATACCCAGCTAATTTTGTATTTTTAGTAGAGACAGGGTTTCTCCATGTTGGTCAGGCTGGTCTCAAACTCCGGACCTCAGGTGATCCGCCTGCCTTGGCCTCCCAAAGTGCTGGGATTACAGGCATGAGCCATGGCCCCCAGCCAATTGTTTTCTTAATCTTGAAAGCGTGGAGTTGTTTACAAAGACACCCAGCTCATCAACTTGCTCATTCTTGTTTTAGCAGGGACTAGACTTTTTTTTCTGGAGTTGAAAACCAAGGTACAAAACAATCAAGGTTTTCCAAAACCAAATCGTAGTGTTTGTGCCAAAAGAGAAAATTTTGACTAGAGTAAAATATTTTAAAGTACCTACATTTTTAGAGTTCTCTAAAAAAAAAATTTTTTTAAAGATTATTTGCTAAATTAGTCTATTATCTGATCCTGCATAACTCGACCATAGTTGATGATGTCAAAAACTAGAAGTACCAGGCGTGGTGGCTCATACCTGTAATCCCAGCTCTTTGCGAGGCAGAGACAGGAGGATCCCTTGACCCCAGGAGCTCAAGACCAACCTAGGCAACATAGCAAGATCTTGTCTTTACTAGAAATCAAAAAAATTAGCTGGGTATGGGGTGCATGCCTGTAGTCCCAGCCACTCAGGAGATGGAGGCAGGAAGATTGCTTGAACCAGGGAATTTGAGGCTGCAGTTAACTATGAGTGCACCATTGCATCCAGCCTGGGCAACAGTGTAATAAGACCCTATCTAAAAAAAAAAAAAAAAAAAAAGAAAAGTTAGCAAGGAAGTGATTTAAAACACCTCTATTCCTAATTATATTTTAAATAAATTTTATCATTAGGACTTAGTATGCTCTCAGAGCTATGGTCTAAGAATCTCTAATTCCTAATTGACATAAATGTATTTTCATAGTGTTTGGTAAAAACAGTCAGCTTGTTTATTTTTTAAAAGGCTCATAGGCCAGGTACAGTGGCTTGCACCAGTAATCCTGGCACTTTGGGAGGCCGAGGCGGGCAGATCACCTGAGGCTAAGAGTTTGAGACCAGCCTGACCAACATGGAGAAACCTGTCTCTACTAAAAATACAAAATTAGCCGAGCGTGGTGGCGCATGCCTGTAATCCCAGTTACTCAGGAGGCTGAGGCAGGAGAATCTCTTGAACCTGGGAGGCGGAGGTTTCGGTGAGCCGAGATCACGCCATTGCACTGTAGCCTGGATGACAGAGCAAGACTCTCTCAAAAAACAAAACAAAAAAAAGACTTAAAATATAAAATTTATGATTAAAGAAATCAACTGATATCTATTTGGAACACATTTTTTCTCTCTGAAAAAATCACTCACCCTCACATATGGATACCACAATGGTGATTTTTTAAAGCACTGATGGATTTGAAAACTTCTCCAAAAGAAAGAAACTCTGTCTTTGTGGTAACATATTCCTTCTTAGATAAATGTGTCATAGCTATATCACTGGGTATACTAGATTCCACAGCTCTTCAGTTTAAAAAAAAAAAAAAAGGTGTCTTATACACTCTATATTGTACAAAATCTAAAACTTGCATGACAGACAAATGGAAGCCATCTTGAAAAGTAAAATAAATAAATTACTTCAGCAGAGAAAAAAGAATTATAGAACAAAGTTATGCTGAAAACAACAGCTATGGGCAGAAACAGTGACAAGACATACAGTAGCTCATTAAAAATTCAGAGGATATTGAAAAAAGCAAGTTTAACTTGCCCACCTTCACCAAATAATGCTGAAGGACAATTGACAAATACAACACATAAACCGTGTACTATGAAACTCAAAAATTTACAAGTTCTGTCATCCTCAATCCTTGCTTACCAGAAGCAAAGAGTGTAATGAAATCCATTTACTAAAAGCTTACCCCGACAGGAATTAACAGGAATATAGGACAAGGCATGGTGGCTCATGCCTGTAATCCTAGCGCTTTGGGAGGCAGAGGTGGGTGGATCACGAGGTCAGGAGTTCGAGACCAGCCTGGCTAACACGGTGAAATCCCATCTCTACCAAAAAAAATACAAAAAAATTAGCCAGGCGCGGTGGCGGGCGCCTGTAGTCCCAGCTACTCAGGAGGCTGAGGCTGGAGAATGGCGTGAACCCGGGAGGCAGAACTTACAGTAAGCCAAGATCATGCCACTGCAGTCCAGCCTGGGCAACAGAGCAAGATTCTGTCTCAAAAAAAAAAAAGAATTATCAAGGACCAGGGTGGGCACAGTGGCTCATGCCTATAATTCCAGCACTTTGGGAGGCTGAGGTGGGTGGATCATCTGAAGTCAGGAGTTCGAGATCAGCCTGGTCAACATGGTGAAACCCTGTCTCTACTAAAAATGCAAAAAAAATTAGCCGGGTGTGGTGGAACGCGCCTGTAATTGCAGCTACTCGGGAGGCTCACGCAAGAGAATCGCCTCAGAGGCAGAGGTTGCAGTAAGCCAAGATTGCGCCATTGCACTCCAGCATGGGTGCCAAGAGCGAGACTCAAAAAAAAAAAAAAAAAAAACCATTTAAAAGGACCTTAAAAATTCTTCTCGTCTAGCTCTTTGTTTCCTCATAGGCATATTGCTAATCATCAACAAAGAAAACTCAGACCTGGAGCATTTCAGTAACTTTTATTCCTGTACACATTGCCTCTTCCTGCTTTCCTACTCCTCAGCACCCCCACCATGCCAACACAATACAATGCAGACTCTCTCTCATGATATCACCCATTCATAGTCCATCCTCATTCACAATGGTCACAGGAGGAAGGAAAGGTTACAGCACCAGAAGACGAAAGCTTGCTGTCACTCAACACATAGAGGGGCTACTGTGTCTAGGACACCAAAAAAGAGCAAAGAAGTAAAAAGCAACACCTCCACTTAGGAAGTGTGGCAGGGAAAATGAAAAAAAATGCCACAACGTTTATGGAGAAATATACCAAGAATCACTCATTGAGCACAAGTAGAATGAGTAGACATGCTCGGGAAACGGAGGACAAAGCAGTGGTCAGGATCAAGTGTCTCTGATGATCAGGGAAGGACTCCCTGGCCGGGGTTTCTTGGAAAGCAAGGGAGGGCAATGACAGGGTGAGGAAATCTTGTGCAAGGGCAGAATTGGAAAATACGAAATTTTCTGTGGCATACTTTAAGCAGTTCATGTGACCAGGAGACTGCTGTGTGTCCTCAAAGCTTCACAGGTGACCCCAAAACTGACCTTCAGTAGCACTACCATCATAATCATCCCTCTGTGTCCCCAGTGCACACAGAATCAAATCCTCACCCCTACTCCAGCCAACAAGGCCCTAGTGACCAGGCCTGTACTTGCCTCCAAAGCTCTTCACTTCTGGCAGCCACAATGGTCTCTTTGGAGTTCCTCATACCAAACTCATTCTGTCTTGGGGCCTTCGCCCTGCCTGTACTCCCACCTCAAATGCCCTTCCCCTTGATCTTCACAGGACAGGCTCCTCCTTGTCATCCAGATCTCAGTTGAGATGAAACCTCTTCAGAGACACCTCAGCTGACCTCCCAATCCGGTGCCCGCCCCGGGCACCTTTCCATTGCCCTATTTGAATTCTGTGTATTGCAATATCTTATATTTTCTTATTATGTTTTATTATTGACATTAATACAGTCAAACCTTACTGTTTACAGATTCTGTTATTTGCAAATTCATCTAACTTGCAGAAATTTATGTGTAACCCCAAAATCAGTATGTATGGTGCTTTCCTGCTGTCAGGAACATGCACAGAGCAGTGAAAGTTCTAAGTTGCCTAACACACATTCCCAGTGGATGCTGAACAAGGTGACTCGCTGCCTTCTTCTTTCAGCTTCAATCATGTAAACAAGTGTCATTTTTAATGCCATGTTTTTGCATTTTTATGCGTTTTGTTGGTGATTTCACTGTTCGCAATGCCCCCCGAATGGAGGGCTGAAATGCTATTAATATCTAGTGTTCCTAAGCACAAGAAGTCTGTGATGTGCCTTGCAGAGAAAAGGCATATGTTCTGTAAGCTTCATTCAGGCATAAGTTGTCACGCTATTAGCCATAAGTTTAATGTTAATGAACCAATAATATATATTAAATAGACACATATATTAAATATATATATCAAATCTAAATGCAAATATATTTTAAAATATAAATAAAACGTATATTAAATAAAATAACATGCTAAATAAAACACATAAAATAAGCATATGTGTTGATTGATGAACATCTTGCAGCCAGAGACTTTCAGGAACCTAACCCTGTACTTTCCCTAGGAGCAGTGGTTCAGTATTTGCTAATTCAGTGTTCACAGCAACTTTGCAGAACATTAACTCTCTCAGATCATGAGACTCAGTGTATTTATTTTTATTTATTTTTTTCTGAGATGAAGTCTCACCCTGTTGCCCAGGCTAGAGTTCAGTGGCACAATCTCAGCTCACTGCAACCTCCGCCTCCCAGGTTCAAGCGATTCTCCTGCCCCAGCCTTCCAAGTAGCTGGGATTACAGGTGCGCGCCACCATGCCTGGCTAATTTTTGTATTTTTAATAGAGACGGGGTTTTACCATGTTGGCCAGGCTGGTCTCGAACTCCTGACCTCGTGATCCGCCTGCTTCGTCCTCCCAAAGTACTGGGAATACAGGCATGAGTCACCGCACCCAGCCCAGTGTATTTATTTTTAATATCTGCATTTTTGGAGTTCTCCAAATAAAGACATTTTACTGAATTTGTGTATTTTCCTCCCGCTAAACCGGACCATAGCTGATGGTGACAAAAGTAGCAGAGAAATGGTGAAAAGCTCCACTTTTGTCCTTAATTCAGTTTCAAATAAATTTTTGCATGCAGATGAAGTGGGTTTACACAGCTATGGCATAGTTTATTATTCCCTGAGAGCAAGGACTACAACTGTCTTGCACAGAGATATGGCTCACCAACGCCTACAAACAACGTCTAACACCAAGTGCGTTCCCACTAAAAATCTCATATGTGAATGAAATACTCCATGCCAAACAAAATCCTATTTCTTGTACTTATTTCCCCTGAAAAACGATATACCAAGTCTAAGGTACTAAATTCTTCCTTCCATTTAGCTTGGGTGGACACAAAATATGAGGCAATGACATTATAAAGACAAGTCAAGGAGTTCAAAAACAGGGATCTGGGTTTGAATTCTCTGAACTGCTACATGTGTGAGCTTGGACACTACACTTTACCTCTCAGAATCTCACTTTTCTTGTCTAAAAATTAGTGATAATACCACCTCCAGCACATGACTGTGATACATAAATGTGATAATGTATATACAATTTCTAAGACATTGCTTCATACCTAACAGGCACTGAATAAAGACCATTCCTTCAGGCCTATGTGGAATCATGAGTCACACAGAGTAGCATTGCCAGAGGGAACAGAAAGTCCTCACTGGATATGGCAGAAACAGGAAGAGGGTTAGGTAGTCTCCGGCAGGCTGGCCAGTTTTGATCTTCACAACTTGGTTGATGATCCCCTCAGCACTACCTTCAAAAGCGATCCCTGTCCTCAGGGGTTGGTAACTGCCTTCCCCTTTACCCCCCCAAAAAAAAACAAGAAAAAATGGTGAAAATCCACAGCCTCCTGTTTTGTGTTTATTTGCATCTTCTTTTGTTTAATTGTAGCAAAATATACATAACATAAAAATTTACCATTTTGGCTGGGCATGGTGGCTCACGTCTATAATCTCAGCACTTTGGGAGGCTAGGCGGATCAGGGAGGCTAGGAGGTCAGGAGTTCAAGACTAGCCTGACCAACATGGTGAAACCCCATCAATACTAAAAATACAAGAATTACCTAGGTGTGGTTGAACACGCCTGTAATCCCAGCTATTTAGGAGGCTGAGGCAGGAGAATCACTTGAACCCGGGAGGCAGAG
>NW_012106030.1:3704566-3708170 GCF_000951045.1 Mandrillus leucophaeus | reverse complement strand
TTGGACAGAATGTCTAAAGGACATATAAAATGCTACTACCTAGAATTTATAAAGCGCTCCTACAAAAAAGCAAATTACAGCCAGACACAATGGCACATGCCTGTAGTCCCAGCTACTAAGAAGGCTAAGGCAGGAGGATCACTTGAGGCCAAGAACAGACCATCCCGGGCAACATAGTGAGACCTCATCTCAAACAAACAAACAAACAAAAATACAGACCATAGAAGAAGTGACAAATGCAAATATGTATTTGCATACAAATGGCCAGTAATATATGTAAAGATGCACAATCTCATTAAGTATTCAGGAATGCAAATTAAAATCTTATATAAGAAACTATGCTAAACACAATACCAAAGGTAAGTCTGCAAGGATGTTGAATGATAGGAATATTTCACTCATTACTCATGAATGTTTGTCCCAACCACCTTGAAAAACAAGCCAGCACCAACTCAGAAAGTGGAATATATGCATGCCCTGTAATCCAGTTATTCTCTTTGGGAATATTTCCCAGAAAAACACTTGCTCTGTGTACCAGGATACAAGGATGTCCACAGCAGTATTATTTGCAATGACCCAAACTGCAAACTACTTGACTTAGTTTAGCTTCTCTCAGAAGCAGACCCTAAGAGAAAAATTAAGTTTATTTAGAAGGAAAAAAATAAACAAACAAAAAAAAACTGGTAGGGGTATGGGGAATAATACAGGGAAGAAAAGGTAGCCAATAAAGGGTGCGCCATTAAACCAACTACTGTGAGTCACTGGGGCATCCTCTCATAGAGAAGCTAAGGGAAATGCAATTATCCAAGGGAGCTGTGGTATTTACACCCCAACTCCCCAGAGTCATTGGTTGAGACCTGCCCCCAGGGGCACTCCTGGCTTTCTGTGATGTGCACGACTTTCTGTAGTTGGGATGCAGAGGAGAGCCCTTAGGCACAGATGCAGATAATGCATCTGGAGGTTGATGAGTGCATCAAGGAAGATCTAAGATACATGGGTGAGGAATTGACAGAATCTGCTACAAAAGAAAACCCACAAGTCCACTGACAGGAAATGGATAAACTGAGCTACATTCATACACAGTAGTACTACACAGCAATGAAAATAAATGTATACAGTTGCACACATCACAAAACATGTAACGTTAATTTTTAAAAAGGCAATAGAAGAAACAGTACAGTTTCATGTATTTGAAGTTTTAAAACATGCAAAATAAAGTAATTATTAGTTAGGGACACATATATGGTGAAACCATGAAGGAACACAAGCAAATGGAAAACAAAAATGTCAGGATGCTGACTTACCTAAAATATGCTAAGAGAAGGCTGGGCGCAGTGGCTCAAGCCTGTAATCCCAGCACTTTGGGAGGCAGAGACGGGCGGATCATGAGGTCAGGAGATCAAGACCATCCTGGCTAACACAGTGAAACCCCGTCTCTACTAAAAAATACAAAAAACTAGCCGGGCGAGGTGGCGGGCGCCTGTAGTCCCAGCTACTCGGGAGGCTGAGGCGGGAGAAAGGCGTAAACCCGGGAGGCGGAGCTTGCAGTGAGCTGAGATCCGGCCACTGCACTCCAGCCTGGGTAACAGAGTGAGACTCCGAGACCTTGAGACTGTGTCTCAAAAAAAAAAAAAAAAAAATTACCATTTTAACCATTTTTTAAAAAATATCTTCTTTCTTAAACGCAGTCTCTGACAGGGGCTGCATGAAGACATGCATGAGATTTGGCCTTGAGAATATTATAACACTGCATATAATGCTCCTAAGCTTAGATATATGACCCCCAACCAATTTTCCACTACTTCCTGCTGAATGCCTCATTTGAGAAACAGACATTCTCCTAAAACTTCGTCTGCCATTCTCATTCTTTTCATTTTGTGGGTGAATCTCTGTTTTACATGATCTACCAAAATTTCCTAGCTGGCATGATTGAAATGAGTTTTTAAAATTTCTTCCTGCCTATATATTTTACTGTAGTGAGGAAGTTGGATGGTGTCTAACACCCATTTGGGATCTCACATATTATAATTCTGTTATTAAAATCACAGGAACGATTATACACCACACTATCTACACACAGGGTAAAATGTTGCTTCAGTTAGCACAGACCAAAAATGGCATGCTTACAGTATCACACATTCCCAAACAAAGCATATCAAGCTTTGTACAACTGCCACTGAAATAGCCGCAAGAAAAACAAACACCATTTCAGTGACCTCACACAACCTCATTCTATAAACATTACGAAAACTCCTTTTACACTGATCTGTTTAAAGCAGCAAGACTTAAGGGTTGACTGATAAAGCTTTCATGTGCGTTCAATTACTTTTTTAAAAAACCAAGTGAGTTTTGCTGAACTTATTGGCAGATTAATGTAGGAGAGCTGAGCAGCAAGCTTGCCTTTGTCTGAGGAATGAAGCAAGCCGTGGCTTCAGGTCTGCCGCATGAGACTTCTGACCTGAGAAGAATGTGATCATGGGCCCGTGAGCTACCACAGATGTTCCCCTATCGCCTTGATATACTGACTCATCACTTGTCTCACTTGGTCCTCAAAAGTAGGTATCATCTTCAAGTATTTGGAACTTTGTAACATATTTGTCCAGTTCTGTGGCATTTCAAGAACCACCTTATTAGCAAACAAAGTCACCCACTGAATGTGTTTAGAATTACAAACACACACTCCCATGCTTTTCCTACATGAGTGATATCCAAACCGATTCCATCAGAAACACTTTATTCCAGTTATCTACTACACAGTTGGCAATTCCAACATAGGAAGGAATCCTCTAGTTGTCCACATGACAAAACACTGCTAACATGTAAATGTATTGGAGTTCCGCTTCTGTGTATGAAGTATTAAATGCAACAGGAGGAGGAGGAGTGTGTGGGAGAAGGAAAAGAGGAGAAAAGAAATAATAAAATAGGCTAGGCATGGTGGCTCACACCTGTAATCCCAGGACTTTGGGAGGCCAAAGCGGCTGGATCATCTGAAATCAGGAGTTTGAGACCAGCCTGGCCAACATGGTGAAACCCTGTCTCTACTAAAAATACAAAACATTTTCTCAAAAAGAAAAGAAATAATAAAATAATGGATTTCAAACGCAACCGTAGCATCACATTTAATTGTGAAAGACTAAGTGCTGTGCCAGGTGTGGTGGCTCACGCCTGTAATCTCAACACTTTGGGAGGCTGAGGCGGGTGCATCACCTGAGGTCATGCATCACCTGAGGTCAGGAGCTCGAGACCACCCTGACTAACATGGTGAATCCCTGTCTCTACTAAAAATACAAAAATTAGCTGGACATAGTGACGGGGGCCTATAATCCCAGCTACTCAGGAGGCTGAGGCACGAGCAGGAGAATCACTTGAACCCAGGAGGCGGAGGTTGCAGTAAGCCAAGATCGCACTATTGCACTCCAGCCTGGGCAACAGAAGGAGACTCCGTCTCAAAAAAAAAAAAAAAAAAGACTAAGTGCTTTGACTTCAATGTTTGTTCATTAAGAATGACCCATAGGCCGGGCGCGGTGGCTCAAGCCTGTAATCCCAGCACTTTGGGAGGCCAAGACGGGTGGATCACGAGGTCAGGAGATCGAGACCATCCTGG
>NW_012106030.1:3696778-3702793 GCF_000951045.1 Mandrillus leucophaeus | reverse complement strand
AAAAAAAAAAAAAAAAAAGCTAAGAGACTAAACATGTTTGAAATTATCAAAATAACATTTTATTTTGGAGAAATTAACTTTAATTGAAAAGGGAAAAGTTGTATCTGAGGTATAGGTGAGGAGGAAAAACTGAAAGGTAAAACAGAATTGATACTGTTCTCAGCTGGATGGCAGATGCATGGGTCGGCATTTTATTGCTGTCTATTTCAGAAATGTATGTACACTTTTTATGCATAAAATATTTCAAAACAGTAAAAGATTGAAATAAAAGCTATCAAAACATTCACATAATTTCTCTGAGTGGAAGAATAATGGATTCTCTTTTCTTCTTTTTCCTTTTCTATATTTTCTGCAATAAATGTACATTTCTTTTATATTAATAAGACAATTTGAAATTAACCATTTCCTCATAAATCCCCCCTTATCTCCCAATTCTAGTTCTACCACCTTATATACATGGTCAATCTAGAAAAACAGGGAAATCAAACAGTTCCTTGATTCCCTGTTGTGGTTATTAACTTATACAGAGATCCCCGGTTTGCTAATTCAGCTGCAAATTTACATTTGCCCACAGGCATTGATGCCAAAAAAAAAAAAAAAAAAAAAACTAGGCCAATTCTAAAATAAATCATCCAGTGGGCAATTAAATACTAGATAAAAATTGAAGGGAAGAAAGAATTAGAACTTTATAGGTTAAATCCTATTATAACAAATTTCATATGACAGTTTCTATTCTCTAATGAGAGATTTTAAGTGGAATTCAGGTTATGCCAAACATTGCTTGAAAAGATTGAAGTATTTAAAGACTATTAAGAGACTCAATGTGTTAATAACAATCACAATCACAATTTTTATTTTGAAAGACAAATTATACCTGAAAAGGGGGAACAGACTGCATGGTCTACATAACTACTGAATATGGGAAGACCGAAGCTCCAAGATGCTTGAAATAACCAACTTGCGTATTCATCAAATGCCTTGTATATTTTATCAAACCATTAAAAACTAAAATCATTACCGCTGCTCTCAGAGGTTACGTCTATCACACAACTGGTTCCACTATTTGAATATAAATTTATAATCAATATCAATCATCCTATCAATGCTAGAACAGAATAAATGTTCTTCACGGGTTGCAAAAACTTATTATTATAGTCACTACTAGAAAGCGGGTGAATTTGTGACGCTCTACGATGTATTTGTCCATTCTATTAGCAGAATCATGTTTTGATGATGCACTAGTTAATATGTCTTCCTTTGGGACTCCAAAATCATTAAAGTTTATGTATTCATAATCTGAGAGGCCTAAGTGAATAGGCTTGAGGGCCCCAGGAGCACTTAAAAGCTAGTTGGGAAGAAAAGTGACTGCCCAAATAGCTTTTGCAGAGCAACAGACCGTGAAACTCCTTTGTGAGCTCAGATAAGCTTGGACTGAAGAGGACTCTCATAAACTCCTGCTTACCCAAACTGCAATATCTGCCTCTGCGAGTTTCTAGCCCTGACCCCCGACAGCCCCTTCCATTTAACCTGTTCGTTCAGTGTGACTGTGTATAACAAAGGTTGTGCAGGAATGCCGCATGCCCTACAAGATTTATTTCAATCCAAAATTCTCTTAACAACCAAGCTTGGGGGCTGCAGGTTTTGTACCACAGTGTCTGAAAGAGAAGAGAAAAAAGAAGAGGCCCTCAAATTTTGAGGTATAACAGTATGTACCTCATAACTATATATAGTTTACAAAAGCAGCAAACGTATTATACTAAGAACCTTGATTCAGAAAAATCCGGCAGCCCACGAAGGCTGAAAGATTTAAAAAAAAAAAAATTGGGAGTCAATCACAAAGATAAACAATGTATTTTTTTCTTAAAAAAAAAAAAAATTACTAAACCTCTGAACCATGTATTGTTTTCCGTTTAATAAAAGAAAAATATTTTCTGGTTTTCTAATATGAAAAGCCAACTTCAAAGGAGCTTTATAAGTACCATAAGGTAGTATTGTCACCCAGGCAATTTCAAAAGATCTTTCAAACCACCCTCAGATAACTAATCTGTTACCTGGCAACTCTTATGAGAAAACATCTTTAAAGAGTCCATAAACAATCATTATCTTTAAACAGCATCCCAAAATCTAAAATCCCTGGATAACATAGACTTTTCATTTTTACCTCTCTCAGACTCTACCTCACAACTCCTTCTCTAATTTAAAAAAATAATAATTAAAAAAACTAATGAGAAGAAGTCCTACAACAGATTCTGTAAAAATGCCCCTTGCAAAAATGGGTATAAAATGAATCTATCTTTGAATTTAGAGAAAAGACAGAGGCAATAAAAGGATACAAGTTTAAATGAGGAAAAATCTTTACATAATCATTTACTTTTCCATTTTAATTAAACTTGAATTCCAAATGATGCTGTTTATTAACAAGATAATTCTTTATAAGTCACTACTGAGCAGGTTCCATAAGGATTTTATGGTCTGTCAGTATCAAATGGTAAAGAGTAATCTAAGAATTTAGTGAGTCAATAAAATAAAAGGCATTCACAGTACACCCACACGTAACCTGAGAACTCCCTTGAGGACTGGGGGGTTGGTTTCAAGTGACTTTCAACATCACCAATTAAAGCAAAAGCTTCAGTATTAAATATGCCATTTGCACCTCAATCTACTTCATCTCCCTCTCCAACCAACAGACAGCTCCCTGAGTACAGTTGCACAAGTGCCCACTATGTATCTTGAGAGACGAAATTAGAATTTTTACGGCTGGAAAATATTTACAGATCACATAGATACTTACACAGATCACAGAAGTAAAATAAATTTGAATCACCAAAATGTACTACTTACTGGGGTGCTGCTCTGTTTACCCCAACTAAGCTCTATTGACTACAGTGCTATTTTTTAAGGCCTTCTGGAGTTCCAGGTTCAGACTTTTACTAAAACACAATGTAAGGATTACAGATTTCCAGTGTCCTAAAATCAGTGTCCTCTTTAGGTTAAGTGTAAATGAGTGAGTATGTGTGGGTGAGGAGAAAAGGTTTGAGAAGATGTTGAAGAGGAGACAGAGTATCTTGAAAGGAAATTCCTCTTAACCCAGTATGGGATTTCTGGAAATTCAGGACACGCCAGTGTAATATGAAGTATTACCTAAGTAAGAAGGTGCATGAAAACACTTACGTTAGAATTCTCTGTATTCTTGAATAAAATATAAGATGGCAGAAATCTAACAATGTGAGAATGATAATCCAATTTTCAGCATTGCAATGCTGGGTCATGTTTTACTTTTTCTAGCAATATCTTATTTTAATTCAATATTTACAAGAAAGGAAAAGTAGCATAACTCGAAAGTCCAATGTTATACTGGAAAACATTTCCGTCAAATAGGAAAATAACTCTGCACATGGCTGTTTCTCCTCTGAAATTACATTGATATCGACCTCCCCTCTTCTATAGAGGAACTTTACCATGAAAGGCCAGGGTTACATTCAGCGAATACGTGACTAATTCCCACTGCATTAGCTTTAATGCAACTGCCACAACCATTTACACTCACAACCATTTACACTAACACCCTTTTACACAACTGCTATGACTTTTGCTAAAAACTCAGCTGTTACATCTACATTTTTTACAAGATAATAATGTATCTGGTAGAGCCACCAAGGGCCGTGACAGAAACACCAAATGTAGAGAGCCTTGAGAGTTGAATAAGCCCATTGTCTGTTTTCAAACAAGAGGGCTGTATTCATGTTGAAACCAGAGTATAAAAAGTAGATTAGAACAAAGCCTTAAAATCAGAAACAAGTCAAAAGTAGCTGAAAACCCACTCACATGTTTTAAACTACAATTTCTATGCTTGGCATTGTTTTGTATATTTCCCCTACGAAATAAACATGTGGAGATGATAGAAATTTATGAGGGCATCACTTTGATAGAAGAGGTACTTTTTTTCTTTTTTCAATTTATCTTGAATATTTAAAATACCTTTTGGGGGAGAAGAATATCCTTACCATTTTAAAAACATATAAAGTGAGCTGGAGATCTGTCAACTTATTAAGGACTTGATTTTATGCTTCAGTCAAAGATATGTTACATTAGAGACAAAATATTATTTTATATTTATATCTCTCTGTACTGTTCATTAACAAGCAGTTTCATGTAAATTACCTTAACAACCCTGTGAGGTAGCTATGGTTGGTTCATAGGTGGATTAAAACCCTGCGTCTCAGTGTAGAAGACATTTGTCACGTTTTCCCCCTGGCTAGCACCTTTTGAATACCCTTGGTGTAGCTGGATAATTTTCAGCTAATAGGTCCCACTTTCCAATTAAAGAACTCAGAAAACTTCGTTCTCCAGTCTCCTTTGCAGCTAGGGTGACTTCAGTACCACCAATTAGATTCACTGTTGCACAACTTGGATTCACATGCAGGCAACTTGCAGGACGAAGATACATACCGGGATGGATTTGACGTGGTTTTACAAGTAAGGATGGCAGTCGTGGTATCCAGCTTAGGGGACCAGTGATGGTTGCAAGGCCGCCTTCTCTGAGCAGGCAGATTTCCTGGCAGCACTAGAAACCACAGCATCCGGCGCGAAGGAGGGCAGATCACTTGTGGTCAGGAGTTCGAAACTAGCCTGGCCAACATGGTGAAACCCTGCTTCTACTAAAAATACAAAAAATTAGCTGGGCGTGGTGGTGGGCGCCTGTAATCCCAACTACTCAGGAGGCTGAGGCAGGAGAATCACTTGAATCTGGGAGGCAGAGGTTGCAGTGAGCCGAGGTAGCGCCACTGTACTCCAGCCTAGGTGACAGACCAAGATTCCATCTCAAAAAAAAAAAAAAAAAAAAAAAAAACAGAAAAAAACCACAAAAATCCAGGGCTCAAGGCCCCAGCACAGGTGGTGACAGTTTCCTCTTTAGGCCAGTTCCTTGCCATGGTTTTGAAAATTGTTTCTGAAACATTTAGCTATGTACCTAGTTCTTCAGCCCTCCCAAGGCAACCACAAGCTTCTCCATATCCTCTCAATAAATTCCATTTCTGCTTAACCAGAGTCCATTTCTGTGGCTTACAATTAGGGACCCTAATTCAAACATTTACTGAGGTTGTCGCACAATATTCATTCTCTTTGGGAAGTCTTCTCTGGGCAAGCAAGCTTTAGGCTAAGTCCAAAGGGATGCATAAGACTCAACCAAGCCAAGGTTGAGGTGTTGAGGTGGGGAAAGGGGAATGATATTGTAGGCAGAGGGCCAGGCAGTGCAAAGGCCCTGTGGTGGAAAAGATGAACACTCAGTCTTGAGCACAGTGAATGGCATGGGGGAGAACTTAATGAAATGAGGCAAAGAGGTGGGCAGAGGCCAGCATACAAGCGCATGGTCACACATGTTTCACCTCTAGGCCTGCAGGTCAGAAAAGAAAATTTCTTTATTAAGCCAAAATAAAAGTAGACATAAGCAACACACATTTGAAATTCAACCCTGAGAAGCTTCAGAGTAAGAAAGACCAATACCCCAACTACTGGGTAGGGTTCCGCACATGTAAAGATAGTGATAATGTTGATAATGTTTCCCCTGTATGCTTTTTTTTTTTTTTTTTTAGACAGGGTCTCACTGTGTTGCTCAGGCTGGAGTTCAGTGGTGGGATCTCAGCTCATTGCAACCTCCACCTCCTGGAGCAATCCTCTCACCTCAGTCTCCCTGGTAGCTGGGACTACAGGCCCATACCACCACACCTGGCTAATTTTATATCCTTTCTTACACACACAGAAATATTCCCATGTTATTCAAGTATTCAAGTAATAGTCCAGCTGTAAAAGTCTATCGGACAGCATAGTGGATGTGGACTGAGGAAACCTAGGTCTGAGAACTTAAGCAAAACTTACTAAATCCATAATCTTAGAAAAATTACATGCATTAGGCCAGGTGCAGTGGCTCACGCCTGTAATCCCAGCACTTTGGGAGGCCGAGGCGGGTGGATCACGAGATCAGGAGATCGAGACCATCCTGGCCAACATGGTGAAACC
>NW_012106030.1:3682057-3696618 GCF_000951045.1 Mandrillus leucophaeus | reverse complement strand
AAAAAAAAAAAAAAAAAAAAAATCAGGTGCATTATCTGGGCATGTTGCCCAAATCAATAAGATAGAGAAGCATCTGCTGCCCTCCATACCTCATAGAATTTTAAGGCTCACATGAGCCAGGAGATGTGCAAGCTCTATATATTAGGTATTATTAGTAAGGAGTAATTGTGATGGTGATAATAGCTATTAGGAAATGTCACTGGGCATGGTGGCTCATGCCTGTAATACTAGCACTTTGGAAGGCCAAGGCAGGAGGATCTATTAATCCCAGGAGTTCAAGACCAGCCTGGGCAACAGAGAAGACCCTGTCTCTGCAAAAAATAAAAACTAAAAAAATTAGCCAGGCATGGTGATACACGTCTGTGGTGTTACCTACTCGGACCCTGAGGCGGTAGGATCGCTTGAGCCCAGGAGGAAGAGGTTGCAATAAGCCATGACCGTGCCACTGCAGTCCAGCCTGGGTGACAGAGCGAGGCCTTGTCTCAAAAAAAAATTTAAAAATTTGACCAAATGCAAAGTACTTTGGGATAGTTTATCTTTTCATTTCTAAACTATTTAGTGGAAGTTTCTATGTGGAATTTTTGGCTGCCATGGACCTCAAAAAAACTCACAATCTAGAAGACACAAACAAGTATATTGCAGTATTATAAATGGTAATAACAGATAAACCACCATTTTCAGAACACATACTTTGTCTTACTCATCTTTGTATCTCTAGTATCTAGGTGGCAGTACCTTAGAGATAGTAAGCAAGATATTGTCTTTGCCTGCATCTAGTTAAGTCATTCCCCAATTTGAATGTTAAAGATAATTAAACAAATCACGAAGTGAATTCTTAGAAACCAATCTTGTTGCCGGGTGTGGTGGCTCACCCTGTAATCCCAGCACTTTAGGAGGCCGAGGCGGGTGGATCACAAAGGTCAGGAATTCAAGATCAGCCTGGTCAACATGGTGAAACCCTGTCTCTACTAGAAACTACAAAAATTAGCTGGGCGTGGTGGCACGCACCTGTGGTTCCGGCTACACGGGAGGGTGAGGCAGAAGAATCGCTTGAACCCGAGAAGCGGAGGTTGCAGTGAGCCAAGATCGTGTCACTGCACTCCAGTCTGGGCAACAGGGCGAGGCTTGGTCTCAAAAAAAAAAAGAAAACAAAACAAACTAGTTTGGCCAACTATGCAGCCAAATCCATGATAACCAAGTTTTAAAGATTTCATTTAATCTTCAGCATATTTCACCACAGAACAGTATAGAGATGGTGGATTTATTATAAAAATATTTGGCCCCCGGCCAGGCACAGTGGCTCACGCCAGTAATCCCAGCACTTTGGGAGACCAAGGCGAGTGGATCACGAGGTCAGGTGATCGTGACCATCCTGGCTAACACGGTGAAACCCCATCTCTACTAAAAATACAAAAAATTAACCGGGTGTGGTGGCGGGCACCTGTAATCCCAGCTACTCCAGAGGCTGAGGCAGGTGAATCACTTGAACCTGGGAGGTGGAGGTTGCAGTGAGCCTAGATTGCACCACTTCCCTCTAGCCTGGGCTACAGAGCGAGACTCCATCTCAAAAAATAAAAATAAAAATATATATATATTTGGCCGAGCTCAGTGGCTCACGCCTGTAATTCTAGAACTTTGGGAAGCCGAGGCAGGCGGATCACCTGCGGTCAGGAGTTTGAGACCAGCCTGGCAAACATGGTGGAACCTTGTCTCTACTAAAAATACAAAAATTAACCGGGCGTGGTGGCAGGCGCCTGTAATTCCAGCTACTCGGGAGGCTGAGGCAGGAGAATCGCTTGAACTGGGGAGGCAGAGGTTGCAGTGAGCCAAGACTGTGTCACTGCACTCCAGCCTAGGCAACAGAATGAGACTCTGTTTTGTTTTGTTTTTTGTTTTTTATTTCAAATTCAAGCCAGGTGTGGTGGCTCACACCTGTAATCCAAGCACTCTGGGAGACCAAGACAGGAGGATCACTTAAGCCTAGGAGTTCAAGACCAGCCTAGGCAACACAGTGAAATCCTATCTCCACAAAAAATACCGAAAAATTAGCCAGGGGTAGTGGTGTGCGCCTGCAGTCCCAGCTACTCAGGAGGCTAAGGTGGGAGAATTGCTTGAGCCCAGGAGGTCGAAGCTGCAGGGAGCCGTGATAGAGCGTCTGCACTGAGGCCTGGCCAACAGAGTGAGATCCTGTCTCAAATAAATAAATAAATAAATATCCAAAAGAAACTGCTTCTGGCCAGGCACAGTGGCTCACACCTGTAATCCCAACACTTTGGGAGGCCAAGGTGGGCGGATCACCTGAGATCGGGAGTTTAAAACACCCTGACCAACATGGAGAAACCCCATCACTACTAAAAATACAAAATTAGCCGGGCGTGGTGGCGCATGCCTGTAACCCCAACTACTGGGAAGGCTGAGGCAGGAGAATCACTTGAACCCGGGAGGCGTAGGCTGCGTTGAGCCTAGATTGTGCCATTGTACTCCAGCCTGCGTGGGCAACAAGAGTGAAACTGTCTAAAAGAAGAAAAAGAAAGAAAAAGAAAAGAAAGAAGGAAGGAAGGAAAGAAAGAAACTGCTTCTTTTGCCCTCTGTGTCTTCACCAATAGACGCGGACTACATTACAAACCCCAACAGCAATAACCGAGATTCACCAGCTTTAGAGGGAAACACCAGAGATAAGCCTAAGCCATTCCTACTGCGCATGAAAACCCATCGCCTTCAGAAAAAATAGTAGCAACTTACATGGCATTCCACAGCCCACCTCAGAAGCACATCCCAATGTTTCACAACTCTCGCAGTCAGACTGTGAGGAAAGCAATTTTGAGTGGAAGTCAGAGGTGGGCATGGGTTTCCAAATAGCAAGAGTCTGTAAGTTAAAAGAGAATGTTCAGTCACAGCTTGAAAGTGGAAGTCAAAGGGACTATTAAGAAATGACAGCAAAAGTAAGACTTACTGTCAAGAAAGAGAAGCAATTCCAAGAACTGTTTAATCCATTAAACTGATGCCCAACTATCCAAGTATATTCAGGACTTAATTTGATCGTGCCCTGATCTGCCTTTACATTTTAATTAAGATTAGCTGAGCATGTAAATGAGTCTTGAGCATAATATCTTAGGGTGAACAAAACTAAAAAGAACGGAAATAAGTCCATCCGAGAAGGAAATGCGGGGGGAAAGGCAATCCTTGGGGACCCTTTGATCCTCAAGGTGAGGGCACCAGACAGATGACGAAGGCGGTAGCATTAAGAACTCAGCTGGAAGCGCTTTTCCATTTAGGTTCTTCCTTGGAAGGGTGCCCATTCATGACAAAGACAAGGAAATGCAGTAAGTGTGAGTAGAACTTAATATAAACAGTGAGCTCTTTCTCAATTCTAAACTGCAGGCCTCCTAAATCCACATCCTGGTATTATGCCTTTAAAAAATGAAAAACCTAGCGATACAGTCTTAGCTCATACTTAACTTGTTATCTAGGATATTCCTATGTTACATTTTTGCCTTACTTACATAAAGCCTGTCATTCAACACTTTATAATCTTTCAATTCATTTTCTTCTCCGTTTACTCTGTCCTTCACTTTTCCTTGTATATTGTATTTATGTAAATGTATGTATGTATAAAATTACTTTATGTATATACATGCAGTCTAAAACTAAATCTTATTCTACTGATCTAAAGTTAACTGAAAACATTAAGTAACAGATCTGCAAATTACTGAACTGAAATTTTTTTATGACTTCTGTGTCTAAACTTTCACAATTACAATTGTTTTCAAACTTTAAATATCCTTAATTTTCCAGGATTTCTTCCAAAATCATTATTTCCTGCCATCAAAATAGTTTTAAGTTTCATAAAACATCCATGTACACACAGGCTTTTTTATCTGCTAATCAACATCATCCATAGGCCATTTGTTTCTAAAGATAACTTCAGTTAAAATTTATCTTATTCATCAGTTTAGGTGGCAGAGCTCAGACATGATGCTGAGCCCGAGCTCTGCAATCTGCACAGAAATGATTTTATACCCATACAATTGCTTCCTGCCAGAGGACTACGGGAGTGCAGCCTTGGGAATTTAAATGACCGATTTACCCAGGGAAAGAAAGTTTATTTTTAGTAAGTGGGGAAAAAAAATGTTGATTTAATTTATTTTACTGCCTGTGAATCTCCTTTGGAAAGGAGAAGCAGAGTTTGATTAATTAGATTAGCAAATGCAGTAAGTTGTTTATTCACTTGGGTGAATCAATGTTTCCCTGAATTTAGTTTAGCTTTATTTTATGCTTTCAAATCCATCCAGTAGGTAAGATGGTGAAAGCCAAAAGCCTTTCTCTCCCACAGCTCCTTGGAATATCTTTTCACATGTTAATTTGATCTTTTTGTGATTGGAGGCAGACACATTTCACAGCGCCTCCTTCTCCCCTCCCCACACTCCACTCCAGCATATGGGTAACACACATATAGATGATAGAAAATTATAGATGATAGAAAATTGACTACGAGACTCTATTTCCATTTTTTATGCCTCCTAGTTTTTAGTATTTTTCCTTTCCTGCTGACTTTCATTGTAAATTATATTTCTACCCGGTATTAAAATTCAAAAGGAAATAAAGAGCTTTCTCTGCTGTTAATAACAGCGTATTTTAAGATGATTAGGAAAGAATTATTAGAACAAATTGCTTTATTTTTTTTAAAAAAGCTGCTAAATTTCTCAAATGTTTGCTAGTTTTTCTTTCTTCATTTTCTTAATGACCTGTCTTTCTAAGGAAGTTCCCTTCATGTGACTTGCTACACAAAATCATTCCTGATTCATTTGTTACTGAGATTTACTGGAGTACAGCTGTTCAAACAAAGTACTTGCCTACGAAAGCCTGGGAAGATTGGGAATGATAATCAAATTAAAATTCCAGCTCTACATTCTTTTATTGGAGTGCAGACAATTGTGATATTTTGTATTTAAAATGCATTAAAATAAAAAGGGCAGAGCTCTGCAGCATCATAGACTACCTTTTTCCATTAATGACCTGGATGACACATTAAGAAGGAGAAAAACTTATTAATTCAGCAAGAAATCAAATGTCCTTTTGTAGGAGAGATTTTTTTTTTTTTTCTCAACTTAAAAGAAAAAATTGAAGATCCAAGAGAATGGGGGCTTGAGATTTTTAGCAGTTGGGGACCACTGGAGATTATTTGACTCAAAGTGATAGGTATAAGTGCTGGTGGCCTGGACACTAGAGACTTGGGTGACTTCTCCTACACATTAGACACCATTGATTTTCAACTAAAGGTAGAACTGGAAGTGCTTTTATTCAAAGGCTGCAAAAATCACCTTCTCCAAGGAAGTTTAACATCTCTAGTTTTCTGAAAATGAAAAAAGATTACAGGATCACAATCTCCCGTGAGCTAATGAGGCATATGCAACCAGCCTTGAAATTTGAAAGGAGAGAGAGAAAAATCAAAACTGGAGTGCATTCACCCTTCTGAATGTATTTCTTTCCTCCCTGCAAAGCATCTGTATCCTGGCTGAGCTAGCAGACAATTTAAAGGTTTCTTAGATCAAACAGTTTTAATATTTTTTTTGAATTACACTGAAAATAATACCCACCCCCAGAGACAAGTATCGTGTTTGCACAAGGAACAGCGTCCCCTTCTTACCAGTTCCCCAAGACCCCCACCTCCAGGCAGTCACCAAGTCCTATTTAGAATCCACCTCCTAAAAAGCTCTGGACTCCAGTCACTTTCCGCATTCCTACAGCCACTCCCCTAATTAGGGCTACTATTATCTCCCCACTGGATTACTGCATAAACTTCCTAACTAGTCTACCTGTCTTCCAGTTTGCCTCACCCCTTCCATTCTTCACACACCAGCTACACAGATCGTTCTAGGAAAGTCAGTCTCCTATTGGAATTAGGACAAATTCCAAACACCTTTACGGAGCTCAAAGTATGGTCAGGATTTATACAATGCTCCAGCCCCATTTCTCTGCTTCCACCTCACACTCCACACTAGAGCCAAGCTAAACTGCTTTTATTCCCTCCCAACACCTCCCACCTCCGACCACCACACGCACACAGTGGGCTTTGGCACATGACCTTGTCAATGCTCCAGATGCCTCCCACCCCAATCCTAACCCATCCTCCCCCTTTTCCATCCTTTGACCCACTCTTGTTTTCATCAAGTCTCTGCTTACACATGACATTCTCCCAGAAGCCTTTCCTCTAAGTCTGGGTTAGATAACCCCTGCTCACTCTCCCAAGGCACCTTATATTTACTCATTCAAATGCTTTATCTTGCTACACTGCAATGCTATTATTATTTGTCAATAGCCGCCTAGTATGGAAACTCCATGAAGACAAGGATGCGGCCTGCAGTGTTCAGCATCAAACTCCCAACGCCAGTGCCTAACATCGTGCCTGGTACTTTGTAAGTGTCCAGAATAAATCTCTATTGAATGAATAAAATTAATTAATTAATGACAAAGTTTTCACTCAAACAGACTCTGAAGTCTCTGTGGCAAGTGTTCTTCTGGAAATGAGCTGGAAGGAAGGTCTCCTTTTTTAAGATTTCCTAAAATTTAACCTAGCACATAGAAGGTATTTGACACATATTTGTTATTTATCCTGTTTGTTACTGAATTGAGAAACAAACAGGATTAACAATGCTACTAGGTATATAAAAATATAAAGTTTTTTGGGTTTTTTTTGTATTAAAACTGCTTGTCAGACATTGAATAGGGGGCCAGAACATGTAAATCCAGTTATACGGGTTATACGGGTTATACGAGTGCTGGGTCTGAGTAGTCCTTACCCCACTGAGTGCTAAGTGCTAAGTGACCTGGATTCAGTATGTTAATCGTTTGCTGTTACTCCTATTTTATTTACACTACAAGCCACTACTCTTCTGAGATCAGCCCCACATGGAAAGAAGATTGCACCATTAGTTTGACTCAGATTTCCAAGTCAAAATACGATAACGAGAAAAACTTCAAGTTCAACCCTATTTCTCTTAATTCCAAGCAAATAGATAAACCAATATCCAAGAGAATCTTGCCACCTTGTACAATAATGATCCTGTGCACATCTGGCAGTCACCCCGGCCCACACTGGACTTTGTGTGTTTAGACTTCCTTTATAATTTGAAGAACAAGGGTGATGACACAGCTCCTATAGCCAATTCCAGTCCCTGTTTACTATTTGCCCAAGGCTCCTCCCTCAGCTAGACCTGAGATCTGGATTGAGATATTTACTACAAAACAAACCAGTAGTTAGAACCTCCTTTCACTCTCAAAAACACCTGGTACCTACAAAAAAAAAAAAACTACCCTATGGAAGGTTAAGAGCACCTACAGCGTCTCCACCCCGCCCTTGTCCATCCTCATCTCCAGTTGTTCCCTGGCCTTTGTATCTCATGCCCCAGGCACACTACTTAGGGATCTCCACACCTTCCTCTGTGCTCTGCACACGCTCTTTTCTATGCTTGGAATGTCACCACTCCAGTCTCATTGGCACTCATTGCCTAGCACTCTCTACTGATACTTTTCTTTTCTTTTCTTTTCTTTTTATTTTTTTGAGGCAATGTCTTACTCTGTTGCCTAGGCTGGAGTGCAGTGCTCACTGTAACCTGGACCCCCCGGGATCAGCCAGTCCTTCTGCCTCAACCTCCCAAGTTGTTGGGACTACAGGCACATGCCACCATGTCCAGCTAATTTTTTAACTAATTAATTAATTAATTTTGTAGAGAATGGGGTCTCACTGTATTTCCGAGGCTGGTCTTGAACTCCTGGACTCTCAACTCATACTTAAGGCCCCTCTCCCTGCACCCAAGCCAAATCAATCAGTTCCTCCTTTGTCCCTCCCTTCCTTACCTCTCTCTCACTTAACACATTAGAGATTGTAACTACTGCTCATGCATCTAGCTCCCCTAACAAGCTGAGAACTACCTACAAGCAAAAAACACATTTTTTTCTTGTTTATTTCCTCAGTGCATAAAATCACACCTAGCACATGTTAATCAATGAATGGTTATTTAATGAATGGCCCTACCTTATCCCTGCCCACAGCTGAGATGATACATTAAAATTACCAGAACCTGACTGTAATTCCATTCGCCATGGTTCTATACATCATGGAAACCAAAAATGCAAGTACTACAATTTACTTGCTGTGTACACTAGGGTAAATTACAAAACTGATTGTCCTAACGACAAGGAAATGGTTCAGCCTCTGACCACATAATATTGAATCATTGTTCCAACTTGATCAGTATTAGAGACAATCCAAAGAGAATTTTTAGAGATTTTCAGGGGCACGCCCTACCTGGCCTTTTTAACATTTGCTCAGCAACCATTTGTTGAGCACCAGCAATACGTGTGTAGCTTTCCATGGTAGGCAAGGACTACTAAATTGTGTTAGAAAAGATCCCTGACCTTAAATGAAGGTCCCTTTCAGTCTAGTAAAGGAACGAAAGCAATTACTTAATGCATGTCACGTGAGTGGTAGAAACAGGGGATTACTGTTTCTACCCTCTTGGGATTTACAAGAGGATGACGGCAGGTGGTCTTTCACTACATATTGCTAGTAGGATGGTAAATGTAGTCTAAGGTGACAATTTTGGCTCCTTTTAGGCCAAGGTTTGCACCATTTGTTTAGCTGCAGGTCTCTCAGTAACAATGCAGGAGCTGGGGAGTTAAGATGCCTCTACCTCGAAGGAGAAAGGAGGGCAGGGAGACTTCTCAACTCTTCCAGGCTTTCCCCATCACGTTAGTGGTTTAAGACTGAGTGCCTTGCAGGGGAAAGTTTAAATCTCGCAAGCTTCGGCTGGGCGCGGTGGATCACACCTGTAATCCCAGAACCTTGGGAGGCCGAGGCGGGCGGATCATGAGGTCAGGAGTTTAAGACCAGCCTGGCCAAGATGGTGAAACTCCATCTCTACTAAAAATACAAAAATTAGCCGGGGGTGGTGGTGGGCACCTGTAATCCCAGCTACTCAGGTGGCTGAGGCAGAGAATTGCTTGAATCTGGGAGGCGGAGATTGCAGTGAGCCGAGATCACACCACTGCACTCCAGCCTGGCAACAGCGATATTCCATCTCAAAAAAGAAAAAAAAAAAAAAAAACTAACAAGCTCTGGCCCAGAACTCATCTCCTCCCAGGTCTCTAATGAGGACTGGCCTCTTCCACTCTCACAACCAATTACTGACTCCCAGGTATGAACTCCCAGATCACACACCACTAGGACGTAGTCCCTGCCTTTAAGGTCTAGTGTAACTGCAAATATTTACCACCATTTGTCTTCACTGCATTTGTTATTGTATGTTCCAAGTTTTTAAAAAACCACTAAAGCCATTAATTATGCTTTCTAATATTTCTCTAGCCCCATTTCCCTCCAACCCAAAATCTCCATAATATCCTCAAACTCATGTTATCTGTCTCCCTTATACAGGGTATGGCCCATGGTTTGCAAAGGATTTATTTTCTCTTACACTTGAAATGTAGAAATTTCCCACTAAGTCATACAACTTCAAACATCCACCTTTCTCTGGAGACTACACAAACAATCACCACCCAAAGCCAAGTATATCCAAAATGGCCTGTGATATTTCAGAACAAATGATTCATAAACAGGAGTTCAAGGATGAATCCACCATTTGGAATTTTATGAAAAAAATCTAATGTGCAAGTGAATATATGGGTGTGTTTTTTTTTCCTTTTGGGGTAACATTCTATTGCTTTCAAGAAATTTTCAGAAGGGGCTGTGAGACAGACACACACGCACACACACACAGAAACACACAGATCTAAATGAAATCCTAATTTTAGTGAAACGTTTTTGTACACAAATGTGACACAATTTCTATTTGTCTAATAAAACCTGTTAAATGTTTCAAAATATTTTACCACATCTTTTAACTTAAAATATGATTTAAAAGTCTACCTTGCCAGACCAGTGCAAGAAACACAATGACCGTAGGAGAAGTAGCAAAGAAAGAGAAAAAAACACCTCCAAATATTTTATGCCTGGAAAACTTGAATCATGAAAAAGATAAGAATAAAGAAGTAGGTCATTGTGACTTGACATTCAGAAGTAAGCAGCAACATTTTATTCTCACTGACCTGTAAGTCACCCTCCAGCACTGAATTTCATCACTACCTTACAAAAGGTCCCTGAACTACCTCAGCATGGCATCTGCTATATAATCTTCTAAAACTAACACTGGGAAACAATTTTTTTTTTGAGACAGAGTCTTACTCTGTCGCCCAGGCTAGAATGCAGTGGCGTGATCTCAGCTCATTGCAACCTCCACCTCCCTGATTCAAGTGATTCTCCTGCCTCGGCCTCCCAAGTAGCTGGGATTAAAGGCACCCACCACCACGCCCAGCTAATTTTTGTATTTTTAGTAGAGACAAGGTTTCACTATGTTGAACAGGCTGCTCTCAAACTCCTGACCTCAAGTGATCCATACCCGCCTCAGCCTCCCAAAGTGCTGAGATTACAGGTGTGAGCAACCACGGCCGGCCGGGAAACAACTTTAAGAACATAATAACTACACTTAATTCCAAAAATTAATAAGGAGAATGTACGCTTAACAATAATGTGGTATGAGAATCTGTGGAAAGAGGTCCTTGGGTTTGTTTTAAATGAATTGAATATATAAGGCTACCACAGGCCTTTACCTACAATATAATTTATATGGTAGCTGGGCGCGGTGGCTCACACCTGTAATCCCAGCACTTTGGAAGGCCGAGGTGGGCGGATCACCTGAGATCAGGAGTTCGAGACCAGCCTGACCAACATGGAGAAACCCCGTCTCTACCAAAAATACAAAAATTAGCCGGGCCTGGTGATCCATGCCTGTAATCCCAGCTACTCAGGAGGCTGAAGCAGGAGAATCACTTGAACCCGGGAGGCGGAGGTTGTGGTGAGCTGAGATCGTGCCACTGCACTCCAGCCTGGGCAACAAGAGTGAAACTCCGTCTCAAATAAAATAAAATAAAATGTATATGGTGTAGATTGTCTCAAAAGAGGAATTTGTATGTAGAGAGCCCATTTTAAATGTGTCCTGCATTTTTATCTGATACCATAGCCACTGGGGATTTATTTGCTTTCATCGTTAGTTACCTGACATCCTTTCTGCATGAATCCACATGAAAAAGTATCTCTTCTGGTTCTGTTATTTGCTGCTGCAGTTTCCATCTGTAGTGCTAAGATCCATCCCTTATTTTATCTTGGACACCAAGCAAGCTTCTTTTCTTCACACTCTAGTCTCTTCTCAACAGCTTCACAAGGGAATCTCTGGGTTGCTTCAAACGCATCTAACACTTCTTTCC
The DNA here is from genome assembly GCF_000951045.1 of Mandrillus leucophaeus. Classification (NCBI taxonomy): domain Eukaryota; kingdom Metazoa; phylum Chordata; class Mammalia; order Primates; family Cercopithecidae; genus Mandrillus; species Mandrillus leucophaeus. The sequence goes on along the minus strand of NW_012106030.1, from coordinate 3,685,299 downwards.
AATTATTTATGTTGGTGACAAACTCTTTCTCACCAACTGTCTAGGGTCACTCAGAGGTACTTGATTTGAAAAAGCATTCGGTTTCCTATTCAATATTTTGGTACCTCTCCAGCTCCCCACTTCAGCTCTGCCGATGTTAGCACATTGTTGAACAGAACTTGCCTCTTCCATCTTATCTGAGATTGGCTGTAACATCCATATGCTGAGTTGCTTCCACATTGGTTCTCATATCTGAAGATGATTAATATTAGCAACAACCCTTAAAAAAAAAAAAGCCCGTTGCTTCTTAAAAACCCTGAACACTTACATCACAGAAAGGACCCAATCCCAGATCTGCCACTTACTATCAGTGAGACATTCAAGCAGGTCTCTTAACCTCCTCCCTGAACTTCTTTTTCCTTTCTGTACAATGGGGAGAATACCACCTTCCTCACTACCTTTTGAGCATTACATAGGCTCGTGCATGTGAAAGGTTTAGCATAGACACTGGCTGCCCCAAAGCTAGTGCTCATAAGTGTTAGGTACTTATTTATTCTGAGAGCAAAGTCTTAATTATCTGTGGATAGAGAGGTGAACATTAGCATGAAATTGTGCTTTTTTTTTTTTTTAGGGGAATGGAAACAATTTGCATTTTAAGAGCAAGCAGGCATTTTTATTTAAAAATATCAAGGGCATATTGCTACAAGCTCCTGCTCTGCAGGGACACTGTACCCTTCTAAGTTCTTTCCTTTTCCCAATTTTGTTTTTTCCTCCTCCCTGTGAATGAAAACAGCACATAGAGAAAGGCTTTGTAAATACTATAGCAAGACGACCATTTATAAGGACTCTAGATAAAGTCCTAGGGCAAACTGGTTGCTACATCTAACCCCTTGAACAGGCTGACAAAAGATTTAAATTGTAGCAGCCATGTGAGAAACACACATGTGGTTTTAAAATATTTGAATTCCATTGTGCAGTTGTTGGTAAAACTCATGCAGACCAAGGAAGATGACGCATTCAATAGAACACATGGGCCTCCGTTGTGTCTGCGACCCCTCCAGGTATTTTAAGCACCAGAACCAAAGTACAGAAATAAAAACCAACAAAAGCTCAGTATCTGTCCATGCCTGGTCTTACCAAAAAAAAAATTTGTTTTTTTAAAAAATAAGTCTCTTATGAGATGATTGTGAACTTATTTAGCCCATTCAGCAGGATTTTTTACTAAGCTACAATGCAAAAGATTTATTTTGTCATTGTCCAACACAAACAATTGAGGAAACTCAGCCTAGTGCAAAATCCCCAGGAGAAACAATCTGCAATTTAATTAGTGAATAATTGAAGCAATTTAAATACAATTCCAGACATTTTTTAAAGTAATATTTGAATAGACAGCTGCTGCATCTACTAAGTGTTTAGGCAAAACACCATAATCCCTGATCCGATGAGATGCCCAAAAAAAATGAGATGCCCAAGGTTAGGAACACGACTGTCTGCTGTCAGGGCAAGACCCAGAATTTAAAACAAAACTCCAGAAATCCTCCCTCAATGCCTGCTCCATCCCCACAAAATAAAGACATGGCTAGCTAAATAGCCAGCCAGCCAGCTAGCTAGGTAGATAAGATAGATAAAGAAAACATTAGTCACAGCCTTTTGAAGCACAGTAGAATGGAGACAGAAAAGGATTTAAAGTCCACAGCACTAAGCTGGAGTCCTGATTTGTTCATTACCTTTTTTCTGTTACTACTTCAAATTCCTCGTTTATAAAATGGGAATATTCATGCCTACCTCACATGAGTTTTGAATCTTCAATGAGAATATAAGAAAACACCATATAAATGTTACTTGAAGATGTTGAAATGTTAAAGAAATGGAGAATATAAATTGAATTAGAGATATGTCACTACTGCACCTTCTACCATAAGAATTTTATTGTTTCAGCCTTTTTTTGTTTGTTTGTTTGCTTTTTGATGGAGTTTCACTGTCTAGCCCAGGCTGGAGTGCAGTGGTGCGATCTCAGCTTACTGCAACCTCCACCTCCCAAGTTCAAGCGATTCTCCTGCCTCAGCCTCCCGAACAGCTGGGACTACAGGCATGTGCCACCATGGCCAGCTAATTTCTGTATTTTTAGTAGAGATGGGGTTTCACCATATTGGTCAGGCTGCTCTCGAACTCCTGACTTCGTGATCCACCTGCCTCAGCCTTCCAAAGAGCTGGGATTACAGGCATGAGCCATTGTGCCCGGCCTGTTTCAGCTTTAAAGATTTATTTGTGCATACAAAATATTTTAGCATGCCCAGTTGCAGTCCTGCAAGATGAGAAACGTTCTGGAGATGGATGGTGGTGATGGTTGCACAATGATGTGAATATACTTAACGCCACTGAACTGTATGCTTAAAAATGGTTCGAATGGTAAATTTTACGTTATGTGTATTTTATCACAACTTTAAAAAATTATTTAAAAGCCTTTTACAGTGTAAAATCCCCTGCTAGCAGGAAATAAATCCTCTTCCTTTAATATTTAACTTGGTCAACTGAAAAAGCAGAGAACAAGGGGCTGAGGATCCTAGATGTCCAACAGAGTATGAGCACACTGCAAAGGCACGTACAAATTCTAGGACCCTGGCCAAACTTCCCAAAAGGACTTTTTTGTTAACCTTTGTTAAATGCAAACAAAACCGATTTCAAAATAGAGGTGCCCACACGTTGGTTGCCAAGCCCTCAAACACCCCTGCTTTGCACACTTTAAGGGACAGGAATGGCATTTGTGCTATGAGTACTAATGAATACAAATTCTTGAAATGATTCAATAGCTTACAGCTGAAAACGTTTCACAGACTCTCAGTATATGCTGCAACAAGTGCATTAAACATAAGAAGAGCCCCCAAAGTAGACCAAGAATCCACATTACAACTCATATCCTTCAAGGAGAGTGGACATTCCTGTTCTTGGTGCAGTTAGAGAGGTGTCATATGAATCCACCTGTGATTACAAGTCCAGACACAGAAATAGCTACAGGCAGCAGAAGGGAGACGTGGTTAAGCATCACTGAAAAGGAGCTCCCAGCAGTCTCAGCTCTGTTACCACCCACTGGGTTACCTTGCACAAATCACCAGAACTTTCTAGGCCCCTGTCTACACGTCCAGCTCTCAATGACTCTTTGCTCTATTCGAAGCTTGGCCTGGGAGGTCTAATAACAATATATTAACCCTATGCATTACAAAGTGCAGCTGTGAGGAAAAGAAAGAATATTTGAAAAAAAAAAA
>NW_012106030.1:3666326-3680547 GCF_000951045.1 Mandrillus leucophaeus | reverse complement strand
CGCCCGGCGAAATAATCACTTATTAAAATATTCTAAATTGGAGGTGAAATGGTACCATAGTACAGTGCCTGACACTGTTCTCTCCCGGGTTCCTGTAAAATACCCATCAAAACAAAGCAATAGAAGGGGAAATCTGATCATGGAGAGCAAAGAGAGGAAGGAGCCATGATCATAACCTGGAGACATGTTCTACCCTTGCACTGATTGTGGCGAGATTCAGCAACGCTATTTTGTAATCACCGCCTGAGTTCCTTCATGTGGGATGGAAGTGAGAGGACTTTGTTAAACTTCGCTGATGGCACCTAAGCAAGAAATTACGTCACCCTGAGAAAACTGACAGCCTGCCAGGTCACTGATCCAAATTCACATCCCTCAGATTTCCTTTTCCCAAGCCTAACAGTAATATTAGAAACCACTCAGCAGATTGCTTTCAAAGCCTCAGCATCCACCTCTAACAAGGAGAACCACGTAAGAAAAACAGTTGATGTAGGCAAAAAAAAAAAAAAGCAATCCCATTTCAAACTAAAATATGCTGAGAAATGGACAGCAGAGGCAGAAAACGAGACCCAGTCAAAAGCCCTTCTTGAACTTTTTTTTTTAAAGACAAGGTCTCGTTATATTGCCCAGGCTTGGAGTGCACTGGCAATTATATCACGCTGTAGCCTCAAACTCCTGGGCTCAAGCAATTTTCCCACCTCAGCCTCCCTAGTAACTGGGAGTAAAGGCAGGCACCACTGCACAAGATTCTGATTCTTCTTTTATGTTAGTAGGCCTCAAGACTATTGGCCTTGGTCCCCCCACCCCGCCACTTTATTTTTTTTTTGAGACGGAGTCTCACTCTGTCGCCCAGGCTGGAGTGCAGTGGCGCGATCTCAGCTCACTGCAACCTCCACCTCCCGGGTTCAAGCGATTCTCCTGCCTCAGCTTCTCGAGTATCTGCGATTACAAGAGCCCACCACCATACCCAGCTAATTTTTTTTTATATTCTTAGTAGAGAGAGGGTTTCAACATGTTGACCAGTCTGATCTCGAACTCCTGACTTCAGGTGATCCTCCCACCTCAGTCCCCCAAAATGTTGGGATTACAGGCATAAGTCACTGTGCCCAGTCATGCCCCCAATTTCTAAAGTTGCAACCCTGTTGCAAATGTCTTTACCTCACTCTCATGCCTAACCTGAGGTCCAGACAGGAATGAACATCCAGGCATTGCTTAGAAGAGTGAATAAGTTCCACACGCAAAAAGATAAATGGCACTTAGTAAATGTATTGCCAGAAATCATAAATTGGGTTCACTACAATGTACATCAAGCTGCCGTGCAATTTCAAAAAAGAAAGCTGACCCTGCCAGTGTCCAGGGGACCTATGAGGCACCTGGGGGACTCCAACATCAACCCCGGATAGATGCCTGAGATCCAAGTGTAACAGGAGACAACACAAGAGGTCTGGAGCAAGATGTGACAGGAGAAAAGAAACCTTTCATTGCCATCATCCCTCCCCTAGACTCCAAGTCCTGCGGCAGGTACCTCAAAGAAGTTTCCATCTCGCAAAGGCTGCTGAGAGAAGGGAGTATAGGTGGCTATTAGAATTTAGACTTAAGGTTGGGTAAGGTGGCTCACACCTGTAATCCCAGCACTCTGGGAGGCCAAGGCGGGCGGATCACCTGAGGTCAGGAGTTTGAGACCAGCCTGGCCAACATCGTGAAACTCTGCCTCTACTAAAAAAAAAAAATTAGCCAGGTGTGGTGGTGTGCACCTGTAATCTCAGCTACTCAGGAGGCCTAAGCAGAAGAATTGCTTGAACCCGGGAGGTGGAGGTTGCAGTGAGTCTGGGCGACAGAGCGATACTCTATCTCAAAATAAAAACATAAAGAAGTAAAAGAAAAAATAAAAAAAAAAATTAGACCTAGCTAAATCTTGGCTATAAGATTTCTAAAATCCTGATAGTACGTTCAAACCACAGCGAGGTGGATATCCTTTGGCAATAGACTCTTTGTAGTACTACTTTGTAGAGACAATTTCTTCATCCTAGGAAGACTGGCCAAATAGGCAGTTTAATTATGCAAAGACCTTATGAAATAAAGATTGTTACAAGACCCACAGCTGTAAAGCCTAGGCAAAATTACATCTCTGTGGACTCTGTTAACTCTGGAGAAATGCTTCTTGTCCAAGAATGGATTTGGACCATATGGTTTCTACAAACCACTCTGTGGAGATACCTGCATTTTACCCCTTATTTGTGGATCAGAAGCAGAGACAAATGTGTGGAGAAAAGATGTGAAAAGTCAGCTTTATCTGCTGTTGGCGGATGGACTCTAAGTGAAGCCCCACCTGGAGGAAACCCCTGATGCTCTACACGACTAATCCACACTTGAACCAATGTCTGGTTGCTGGACCTACTGAAGCGGTTCTTAATCTTCTGGGGAGATGCTGACCACTTTACTAACCTGACGAGGGTGATGGATCTGCTCCCGAGAAAAAGGCATGTGGCCAGAAAACTGCACACAGCTTCATGGGTTTCGTGGATCACTCAAAGCCTGTGTACTTTGAGAATGTGTACTCAAAGCTAAAAACGTACGGACCATGGTATTACACAGCGGTCTCGCTAGGGCTATGAATGAAGCTAATAGCACTCCTAAACTGTGAAATGTTCATCAAAGGAAATGAGTATTCTTTCCATCGATCATCCTGAAAAGAGGTAGATCCTGAAAGGAAAAAAAGGCCTTAGACTGAAGGAGAAACTCTCCTTTTTTTTCTCTGAGACAAGTGAGGCTTTGGCCTGGATTCTCAGGAGTCTGGACATGGTGGGGAGTATTTTCACCTCCATGCAAAGCAGGCAGAGCCTGGGAGCAGGTCAATCTAAAATTAAAGCTATGCAGATGTGCATATAAATTCCAAAACTATAAATTCCAAAACTTATCATCTCACATCTGGTCGTAAGTTATTCTGTAGGCTATAATTCTCTCCTGTTACCTTATACCTTTAATAAAGTTATGTTAAATGCTATAACTTACCCTGGGCAACATAGTGAGACCCAGTCTTTGCAAAAAAATGAAAAAAAAAAATTAGCCTGGCATGGTGGAGTGCTCCTATAGTTCCAGCTACTAGGGGGACTGAGGCAGGAGGGTGGCTTGAGCACAGGAGGAAGAGGCTACAGCGAGCTATGATCACACCACTGCCCCTCGGCCTGGGTGAGAGAGCTAGACTGTGTCTCAAAAAACACCAAAAGTATAGTCTTATCTTAGAAATCGTTGAGGAACTATGAGAAGGGTCTGTGTCCAAGCTTGGACTACAGTGATAAATGGGAGAGTAGCCCCTTTGTGCGTGTGTGTTTTTTGTTTTTGTTTTTGTTTTTTGTTTGTTTGTTTGTTTTTTGAGATGGAGTCTCTCTCTGTCACCAGGCCCAAGTGCAGTGGCACGATCTTGGCTCACTGCAACCTCCGCCTCCCGGGTTCAAGTGATTCTCCTGCCTCAGCCTCCTGAGTAGCTGGGATTGCTGGGATTACAGGCACGCACCACCACACCCAGCTAATTTTTTTGTATTTTTAGTAGAGATGAGGTTTCACCATGTTGGTCAGGTTGGTCTTGATCTCTTGACCTTGTGATTCGCCCACCTCAGCCTCCCAAAGTGCTGAGATTACAGGTGTGAGACACCATGCCCGGCCAGAGTAGCCCGTTTTGAAGCCAACCCAGTGATGTTGGCTGTAAACCCTGAGACCATGAGGAGCACTGGCCCTGGGAGTTGAAAGCGGGCAATGGCAGATGGGCAGGAAACAGCCTGACAGACATCAAAGCCAGTCCGTTCTAACATCCTTCCCCAAAAGGAAGGAGAAAAAGAACTACAAAGGAGGCTGAGGGTCTGCTGGCCCCAGGGCAGGGCTATCAGCCGGTGGATCTCAGGCTGACCTGTGAATGTGATTCCACCTTATACCCAAAAGAGGCCATTGGAATATCATAAAATGACAGATCATATTAAATGACAAATTAAAGATCATATTGAAAAGTAAATAGAAAACCAAAAAGTATTCGAGTACATTAATGAATCCCAGAGCTGGATTTTGTGAGGGAAAGAATACATAGTCTTAATTTTTAAAACATAGAAAACCCAAATAAAAGTAGAAGTAACTTTGTGTTTAACACTTTATTAAGTAAATGAAGATGATCTAATATATAATTCCATGGTAAAATCTTAGTGAAACTGATGGTTTTCTGTATAGGTTTTAATTCCCAAAAGTAAACTAATATCACAGAAGACATTATGAAACGTATAAAGGAATTTACACCAACAAAAAGACTCAGTGTCTGTTTGAATTTATTGGTCATTTGTTTTAATTAATTTAACCGGTAATTTTAATTAATTTAATCAGTAATTTTAAATTACTGGTTTCAAGGACCAAATCCAGGAAGGTTAAGAGATTTGGAGCCCGGCACGGTGGCTCAAGTCTGTAATCCCAGCACTTTGGGAGGCCAAAGCAGGCGGATCACTTGAGGTCAGAAGTTCAAGACCAGCCTGGCCAATATGGTGAAACCCCATCTCCTACTAAAAATACAAAAATTAGCCAGGCGTGATGGTGGGCACCTGTAATCCCAGCTACTTGGGAGGCTGAGGCAGGAGAATTGCTTGAACCCGGGAGGAAGAGCTTGCAGTGAGCTGAGATCACACCACTGCACTCCAGCAGGGGGACAAGAGCGAAACTCCACCTCAAAAAAAAAAAAAAAAAAAAGATTAAGGTCACACGTCACACACTCAGTGCATAACTGAGACAGAATTCTGTTTTATTTGTCGACTACTTTCCTCAGCTAGAAATATAAAGGCTAAGACTGTGCTTTTGTTCCTCTTAAGTTGCTTGGTAACCATCATTATAACTTAAACTGAGATTATGGGATGGAACTCTAAAAAAAAAAACAACAAATTTCTAAACATACCAGCCCTAATGTCTACATTTCTTAAGCTCTAATGAGTCTACCTCTTTCTGTTAGTGTAGTTGAGATATACGGAGTAACTGAACCACAACTAGGTATTATATACACAGGAGGTACACTCGTATCTCTACTGCATTCTATCCTACCTTATGTAAGTCTGGGATGGGTATTTAGTCCCAAAGTCTTTGATAAAATGCTTTGCCATTCAATATTTGAAATGTACATACAGCACTGCATCATGTATTGATTTTATTTCAGATGCGGTTTCTCCAATGCCTTAAGAATAGTAAAGTCTATATTACATGTCATTCTCTTAAAGATCATTTTCTTGGAGAGGAAAAAGTAGTCAAAAGCGTGATGGATTTTCTTCTTCTGATGGATATGGGGAAACTCACCAGTGTAACAACTGCTTTGATAGATCTATATAGCTGAAGCATTCTCGAGTGAAAGAAATAATAATGGGACATCATCTCTTGCCACATTGTAGTTTTAACAAGGTTTGGATTGGCAGAGACTAGGCTGAAAAAACAGCCCTGTGAGTAATAACCTGATTTCTGCCTCTTTTTAGTGACTTAAACTTTATTTCCCATAAATATTATACATGCTACACAATTCTCAAAGAAAGAATTACAGAATTTGAAGCCAGAAAGAAACTTTGATACAACTCTTGATTTTACAGATTAGAAAACTGAAGTCCAAGAAACTAACCACTTACTTTGTCTACTAAATTTATCCAGTTCATAAGAGTTATATAGTAGTGGTTGTAAAAATGCCTAGAACTTTCCATTTCCTCCATGCCATCTGCATTTGACCAAAAAAGAGAAAGGACTGGTAAAATGATCCACAAATCATTCTGCTTCAAAGGATAGCAGCACACACACCACAGGCAAGACATATACCCTAGGTTCACATTCATAATAATTTAGGGCTTAATTCCGAAAGATACCGGATCCAAATCCTTAAAGAAATCTTTACGGGTTTCTGAGGAGGCTGACGACACTATGATACGAATTATTCATCCACTCTCACCAGCTGGATATCAAAAACGGGCATTGTAGGCAAAAAGGAAGGTGGCAGAAAAGGGGGAAGACACATGTCTTGTCTATGCTGAACCCTCCCACAACACGGTGAGAGGCCAACAAGCTTATCTCTAAGCATTTGTTCTTGGACCCAACAATAGCCTCCTGGCCTCACAGAGAAATACTCTACCCTTCTTAGAGAAACCCCCACTTGATGCGAAAGGAAAAGATTATTACCTAGCTGGCATTTTAAAAGGGAATGATGCCGGTTCGGTGGGTCACGCCTGTAATCCCAGCACTTTGGGAGGTCGAGGCGGGTGGATCACCTGAGGTCAGGAGTTCGAGACCCACCTGGCCAACATGTTGAAACCCCGTCTCTAACTAAAAATACAAAAAATTAGCTGGGCATTGTGGCAGGCGCCTGTAATTCCAGCTACTTGGGAGGCTGAGGCAGGAGAATCACTTGAACCCTGCAGGCAGAGGTTGCAGTGAGCCGACATCGTGCCATTGCACTCCAGCCTGGACAACAAGAGTGAAACTCCATCTCAAAATTAAAAAAAAAAAAGGGGGGAGCGCTACTGTGGCTTTATATTTTTGTTTTTTATTTTCAACTCTGGATATTATACAATTATACAATTGCATTATACAATTGCAAACCTGGATATTATACAATTGCAAACCTCAGTGCCTTCACTGATAGATGCAGGAGAAAGGTATAAGGAGGAGCCCACCCCCGCCACCCCCCGGAATCTCCCACCTGCCTGTCTACTGGGAGGATGGGGTGGAGCCTCAGGAAGTTCAGGCTGTTTGCAGGGGGAAGGAGACAGGCCTCTCCTCTTCCTGGGTGGGAACCTGAGATTCAATCTGTGAGATGAAGGCCTGTTAACCGGAACCCCTCTCACTCTGCTGAGAGGTTTTTTTTTTTTTCACCCAATAAATTCCGTTCCCCTTCACCCTTCAAAGTGTCTGCGTGCCAAACTTCTCCGGGTCGCATGACAAGAACCTGTTTTTTTCTACAACATCACCAATTATGAAATGATTTAAAAACTTTTATAAGCATACAAAACTTTGTCACACAAAACCAGTTGACTACAAAAGCTGCAAACCAGATCTTGAACAAACATATCAGAATGCTGGAGCCCTGTTTATTATATTATTATATACATATAATATATATGTATATTATATCTATTATTAGCAGATTTCGGAAATTTGGAGAAAAGTGAATTAGAAAAAAGAAAAGAGCTTATTCAGAAATGACATATTGTGTCTCAGAGGAACATTTAAGTACATGGAATTAAAACATCTCCCTAAAACTAACAATATACACGATTTAAAGTTAGCAGGTTTGACTTTGAGAAGCCGAGGTCGGCAATCACTTGAGGTCAGGAGTTCGAGACCAGCCTGGTCAACATGGTGAAACCCCCGTCTCCACTGAAAATACAAAAATTATTCCCAGCTACTAGGGAGGCTGAGGCACAAGAATGACTTGAACCCAAGAGGCGGAGGTGGCAGTGAGCTGAGATCATGCCTCTGCACTCCAGCCTGGGCAACAGAGTGAGACTCTCTCTTAAAAAATAAAAACAATAGGCCGCACGCGGTGGCTCACGCCTATAATCCCAGCACTTTGGGAGGCCGAGGCGGGCAGATCACCTAAGGTCAGGAGTTCGAGACCAGCCTGGCCAACATGGTGAAACCCTGTCTCTACTAAAAATATTTTAAAAATTAGCTGGGCGTGGTGGCGGGTGCCTGTAGTCCCAGCTACTTAGGAGGCTGAGGCAAGAGAATCACATGAACCTGGGAGGCAGAGGCTGCAGTGAGCCAAGATTGAGCCATTGCACTCCAGCCCGGGCAACAAGAGCAAAACTCCATCTCAAAAATAAAATAAAATATAAAATAAAGTTAGCAAGTTCACAGTAAATTTATTTTAAAATATGAAGGTGTGTCTGTACACACCCACACACATACATGTACACACCAAAAGAATTAGGTAGAATTGTCTAGGATTTAAAAAACAGTTTTTCCATAAAATTAAGAACATTTCTTTGACATCATTAACCAAAATCTAAGTGTTTCAGACTTTTATCCTAAATACCTCTATTTACCCTCCATAAAGACCGCCTTCTCCACTACTGAACTGTGCTAGGCAACTTAATTTTTGTGGGTTTTTATCACTCTACTTTACACAAGCTTTAGGGCTGAGTACCTTTCTGGTCCTCTCAGCCTGCTTGCTATTCCTTCTGTTGGAAATTTTCAGTCTTTCTAGTCACACAGTCTAGCTAAGTGTCATCCCTCAAGAAATACAATAGAATATGACCTTTATCCCATTGTTTAAGCTGTTTTAATAATAAAAGGGGGGGTGGCAGGAGGAATGAGGTCAAAGAGAAAGGTGGAAGAAAGAGAGCGGAGGCCAGGCGTAGTGGCTCACACCTTGGGAGACCTAGGCGGGCAGATCACCTGAGGTCAGGAGTTCGAGACCAGCCTGGCCACCAGGGTGAAACTCCGTCTCTACTAAAAATACAAAAATCAGCAGGGCGTGGTGGTGTACGTCTGTAGTCCCAGCTACTTGGGAGGCTAGGGCAGGAGAATTGCTTGAATCTGGGAGGCGGAGGTTGCAGTGAGCCAAGATGGCGCCAGACTCTGTCTCAAGAGAAAAAAGGAATGGAAGGAAGCAACAGAGGGAGAAGAAAAGTGGGTAGGGATGAAGCTCACACACAGAAGAGGGCGAAATGGTTGGTGGATTAACCCCAGGGAAGAGAGACTCAACAGTGGGAGGAAAGGGAGCAGAAAGGAGCCCAGGTGAGTAGGACCAAGCCGCTCACTGAGGGCGGAGGCCCTCACAGACAGGCAGGCTGCTGGGGTGGATGACCATACTCATGCCAGCTATTTGAGAGTTTTTCCTTGGGTGTGGGTGGGGAAAGGAGCCGTTAACAGTAACAACAAAAACTAACACTAGTAAAGCACCCACTGTGTGCCTGGCAGGTTTTGAATGCTTTAGATACATTAACTCCTCCAAACCCCTGAGAACCCTGGAGGTAGATGCTATGATGATACCTGTTTTACAGACTAAGCACCTAGCACCCGAGGCACTGAGAGAGAGGTAAATGCCTAAGGCCAGACAGCTGGTGAGTATTTCACCTACTTTTCAACACCAGCGGTCAGGATGACCAGGAAGGACCAGGAGAGGGGTTTAGTTATAACAAGAAAACTCTGAAAGTAGCCAGGAATTCTTTTTTTTTTCCCCCCCGCTCTGTCACCCAGGCTGGAGTGCAGTGGCGCGATCTCGGCTCACTGCAACCTCTGCCTCCTGGGTTCAAGCGATTCTCACGCCTCAGCCTTCTTAGTAGCTGGGATTACTGGCATCTGCCACCTCACCCTGCTAATTTTTGTATTTTTAGTAGAGATGGGGTTTTGCCATGTTGGCCAGGCTGGTCTCGAACTCCTGACTTTAGGCGATCCACCTGCCTCAGCCTCCCAAAGTGCGTGAGCTACCACGCGCGGCCAGGAAAATATTCTGAAGGACTCATCCCGTACCCCTGAGATGTAACACGTACTGTCAATCAGTGTATATCACTTTAGCCCCTTCTCCAATCATTACCACATGTCTGTAATGGAAAAAAAATTAAAACATCACTCATCAATTTAATAAACTGAAAACAAAATATGAAATACCCATCCTGGGGACACTCTACAGCAATGACTTCAAGTGAGGAAGGTCTATGTTAGCCAACATGGGAAAAAAAAAAATCTCTAAGAGATATTGTGGACTTCAAGAAAAGCAAGTTGCATAATAGGTATTATAAGAGACTGAATAGTGGCTCCAAAGGCATCCGGTCCTAATCCCTGGGGTCTATAAATACTACCTTATTTGGAAAAAGGATCTTTGCAGATGTGATTAAATTAAGGATCTTTGGATGGGGAAATTATCATGGGTCACCTGGATGGTACCTCAACACAGTCGCAAGTGTCATTATGAGAGAGGGGAGGGAGATTTGACACGAACACACACAGGAGAAGGCCATGTGAAGGTGGAGCAGAGAGAGAGATGGACAGACACTGGCCTTGAAGATTGGAGTGCTGCAGCCACAAGCCAAGGAATGTTGGCAGCCACCAGAAGCTGGAAGAGACAAGGAACCAATCCTTCAATAGAGCCCTTGTTGGGAACACAGTTCTGCTGACACCTTTTCATCCCAGTGACACTGATTTTGGACTTCTGCCCTCTAGAACTGGAAGGAATACATTTCTGTTAAGCCATCAAATTTGTGCTACTTTGTTACATCAGCCATATGAAAATTTATACAGGTGCATCTGATATCATTTATATTAAAAGGTACACACACACACAAATATTATAAAGGCAAACATCAATGGATTAATAGAACAGATGTGAAGAAGCCAGGTGTGGTAGTGCACACCTGTAGTCTCAGCTACACAGGAGGCTGAGGGGGGAGGATCGCTTGCACCCAGGAATTCGAGGCTGCAGTGAGTCTTGATAGTACCACTACACTTTAGCCTGGGCAGCAGAGCCAGATCATGTCTCAAGAAAAGAGAATAGACTTAAAGGAGCTGGAGGCAGGGAAAGAAGAGAGAGAAAAGAAGTAATGGATGCCTGCAAAATTGGCCCCGTTACTACAATCAGTTCAATCCATTCCTTTCGGACAAAACTTTCACCTGAGGATTTTTCTTTTGCGAACTAAACTCTGACCTTTTTCCTCTCTTGCCCAAATTCTTATCTAAAGGACCTGGGGAGTCACACCCTACAAACCATAAAATCTCATCAGATGGGTTTTACTTAACCCTATATGACTTGGCTTACTCCCCAACCTGACTCTGGCATAAAATCACATGATAGATATGGAAGGAAATCAAAATATTTTACACCCAAAAAATGTTTCCTTGCCATATTTTGAAATGCCCCTACAAAGCTGTTGTGGTGTGTGTGTGTGTGTGTGTGTGTGTGTGTGTGTGTGTGTGTGTGTGTAGGAAAAATTACATCTGTAAAGAACTTCTACTAACAACTGGGTCCTTCCCTCTTCCAGGCCCTCTCAATAGTGAGGAGATTAACTGAGTCTAGCACCTTTTAAGGTCTGAATAGGAAACACTTGCCATCTATTGTCTCTGAGGGCAGCCACCTATATGACTTTGTAATAGGAACCTTGGTCTCCACAACCCCTTATCTTAACCCAAACACTCCTCCAGGTCTTTAGATAATTACTTAACTCTTTCAACCAACTGCTAATCAGAAAATATTTGAATTCACCTATGACCTGTAAGTCCCCACGTTGAGTTATGCTGCCTTTAAAGACAGAACCAATGTATACTCCACATGTGTTGATTGATACCTTATGTCTCCCTAAAACATAAAACCAAATTGTAACTCAACCACCTTGGGTACATGTTTTCAGGGCCTCTTGAGATTGTGCCTGGGGCCATGGTCACTCATATGTGGCTCAGAATAAACCTCTTTAAATATTTTACAGAGTTTGACTCTTTTCCTTGACACTTTGTTGTGAAAGGAATATAATATTGCACCTGGCAAAGGGAAATAAACCCTCATTTCCAGTTTTTTTTTTTTTTTCTTTTTTAGATGAACTGTCACTCTGTTGCCCAGGCTGGAGTGCAGTGGAGCAATCGCGGCTCACTGCAGCCTCCACTTCCTGAGTTCAGGTGATTCTCCTGCCTCAGCCTCCCCTAGTAGCTGGGATTACAGGCGCCCCCCTACCACACCCAGCTAATTTTTTTTTTTTCTTTTTTTTGAGACGGAGTCTCGCTCTGTCGCCCAGGCTGGAGTGCAGTGGCACGATCTCGGCTCACTGCAACCTCCACCTCCCGGGTTCAAGCAATTCTCTACCTCAGCCTCCCAAGCAGCTGGGATTACAGGTGCCTGCCACCATGCCAGGTAATATTTGTATTTTTAGTAGAGACGGGGTTTCACCATCTTGGCCAGAGGCTGCTCTTGAACTCCTGACCTCATGTTCCACCTGCCTCGGCTTCCCAAAGTGCTGGGATTACAGGCGTGAGCCACTGCACCTGGCTCTTTTTTTTTGTAATTTTTAGTAGAATTGGGGTTTCACCATGTTGGTCAGGCTGGTCTCAAACTCCTAACCTCAAATGATCTGCCAGCCTCAGCCTCCCAAAGTGCAGGGATTACAGGCATGAGCCATCGCACCCAGCCCCTCATTTTGCATTTTTTTTTTTTTTAGACGGAGTTTTGCTCTCATTGCCCAGGCTGGAGTGCAGTGGCGCAATCTCTGCTCACTGCAACCTCTGCCTCCCGGGTTCAAGCAATTCTCCTGCCTCAGCCTACCAAGTAGCTGGAATTAAGGCATGCACCACCATGTCCCCCTAATTTTGTATTTTTAGTAGAGACGGGGTTTCTCCACGTTGGTCAGGCTGATCTCGAACCCCCAACTTCAGGTGATCCGCCCACCTCAGCCTCCCAAAGTGCTGGGATTACAGGCGTAAACCCGCGCCTGGACACTCATTTTGCATTTTTAATTCAAACTGCAAAGACACACTTCCCTGAAAAAAATGTGTCCCAAGTATTGAATTTCTGCTCTTCCTCCCAATGTGTTCACCAACCAGAACCACCACTGCGTGCCACTGGCCCCAGGGCAGAAGCCAGTGGAGATGGGAGGAAGGGGAAGTTCAGCACACCCCATCCCCAGCCTCCCACCAACACCCCTGGGCCCAAGCCATTGTGGAGAGAATAGCCCCATGGCAGACTCACCCATGGGTAATCCCAGACTAGATTGAGCTGCACCCTGGTCCCAACATTGCATAATCCCACCAGTCCACACTCTTCCTGCAATTTAGAGCACATTCCCTAAACATTTAAATTTCCTTCCAAGAAAGGTTCCCACACAACTTTTCACACATAAACGATTCTATTTTTTCTAAATTTGAAATGCATTGGTAAAAAGCTAGAACCATTCCTCACCCTAACCCCCACACACGCAAAAAAAAGTGTTTTCCATTAAAGAACAACCAAAGAATGAAAAACAAGAACACAAAGAGACTTCTAGGAAGTAACCTTTCGGGTGATTTCTTCCACTTGTTAAAACTAATTTGTGACGTGACTCCAGACATTGTGTGAGGCCTGCCACTCCAACATTTGGGTAAAGAAAAGCGGTGCAGAAAATTCTGGGTGATTTCGGGCCAGGTGCAGTGTCTCACGCCTATAATCCCAGCACTTTGGGAGCCCGAGGTGGGCGATCACCTGAGGTCAGGAGTTCGAGACCAGCCTGACCAACACGGAGAAACCCTGTCTCCACTAAAAATACAAAATTAGTCAGGCACGGTGGCACATGCCTGTAATCTCAGCTACCCAGGAGGCTGAGGCAGGAGAATTGCTTGAACCTGGGAGGCGGAGGTTGCGGTGAGCCAAAATCATACCATTGCACCCCAGCCTGGGCAACAAGAGCAAAAGTTTGTCTCAAAAAAAAGAAAAGAAAAGAAAAGAAAATTCTGGGTGATTTTAATTGTCAAACACTTCTTTCCTTATATTCATAGAGAAGTAAGACACTACTTCTAAAATCCTGATATTCTTTCAAATGTAAAGCTTAAAAGAAGTAGGTGGAGTGGAGTGAGGACTCCGGGCTCTGGGAGCTACATCCACCCCACGTGGACGGATG
This sequence comes from Mandrillus leucophaeus, assembly GCF_000951045.1. Taxonomy (NCBI): domain Eukaryota; kingdom Metazoa; phylum Chordata; class Mammalia; order Primates; family Cercopithecidae; genus Mandrillus; species Mandrillus leucophaeus. The sequence goes on along the minus strand of NW_012106030.1, from coordinate 3,666,976 downwards.
ACTTCATCTCCAAGCTCCAGGATCTTCATCTATTAAATGGTATGGCTGGGTGAGCTAAAACTGCAAAATGTATGCAGGTAGAGTTGCTCTTCCATCTAAGAACTAAGTCAAATGACTGTCCATATTTGGAGGACTTGACTCCTACTCCTTTTTCTTGATCATCAGATGGGTGATTTTTCCAGCCATCACATTTCCAAAATGAAAATGTAACAGCTTGCAACAATTGCAATATACTTAAGATGTAATAATGGAAAATGAGATGTTATTGATTGGAGAGGGAGGAGAAGTAACCACAATGGTATCATCAAGTCAGAGGAAGAAAGAAAATTAACAGATGAATTCTTCAGGACTGAGATTTGGTTGCCACCCACTACAGATGGCAGAGTCCTGAGCAGCAGTCCCCAGACAAAACAAGATATATATTAAATATGTGAGGCAGTCCTCAAAAGGATGCTCCATATCCTTTCAATTGTAAGGGGAATTCCTCATTCTAGAGTGCATCGCAGCTAAAACTTACATGCTACATCCATTCTATTTGACAATAATACACAGACACTCAACTGTTTGTCTTGCAGTTGTGTGTGAGCAAGACAATTTCCTTTTTAATTCCAGTGACACAGTCAAAGTGTACAGTGGAGCTATTTTAACAA
>NW_012106030.1:3631647-3665031 GCF_000951045.1 Mandrillus leucophaeus | reverse complement strand
CCATATGATTCAGCAATGCCACTTTTGGGTATTTTTTGCTTGCTTGTTTTTTGTGCTTTTTAAGATAGTGTCTTGCTCTGTCACTCCAGCTGGAACGCAGCGGCACTATCCCTTGATTTCCTGGGCTCCAGTGATCCTCCTGCCTTAGCCTCCAGAGTAGCTAAGACTATAGGTACACATCGCCACTCCTAGCTATTTTTTTTTTTTTTTTTTTTGGTAGAGGCAGGGTCTTGCTATGTTGCCTAGATTGTCTAAAATCCCTGACCTCAAGCCATACTCCCTCCTTGACATCGCAAAGTGCTTTAATCACAGGCATAAGCCACCACACCCAGCCTTACTTCTGGGTATTTATCCAAAAGAATTGAAATCAAGGTCTCAAAGAGATACCAGAACTCCCATTTTCACTGCAAAATTATTCACAATAGCCAAGATATGGAAACAACCTAAATGTGTATCAAAAGATGAAGAGATTTTTTAAATGTGATGTACAAACACACACACACACACACACACACACACACACAGAGGATTATTCAGTCTTTAAAAACAAGGAAATTCTGCAATATGAGTAAACATCAATGAAATACCCAGTTACACAAAGACAAATATTGCATAATTGCACTTATATGAGGTATCCAAAAATATTCAAATTCATAGAATCAAAGACTGGAATGGTAGGTCTGGGAGGAAGGGAGAATGACGAGTTACTAATCAGTAGGTATAAAGTTTCCGTTCAACAAGATGAATAAGTTCTAGGGGTCTGCGAGACAACGTTGTACCTATAGTCAACAATACCATATTGTCCACTTAAAAATTTGTTAAAGATAGACTTCAGGTTAAGTGTTCTTACCACAGTAAAATAAATTTTTTTAGGAAGAGGTATCTGTAGAGTAGTAAAGACAGGAAATATTCTCTTGGTATATGTTTTCTGCTAGTGACTTTTGCCATTTGATTAGTTGGTCAAAACACACAATTTATTGCACTTACAGCTACTCATGCCAGAACCTACTTTAGAGAAATGCAATAAAATCAAATTTAAATTCTTAAAAAGGAAAACAATATATTTTAGGAGGCACGAAAACGATCTCATTCATTTTTAATGATTTAAAGAAAATTTGGATTTAAGTTCCAAGGTTTTCTTCCGAGAATAAAATAAGAATCCTTCCTTTACATAAGGCTAATTCATTTGTATTTCTATGAAAAATGACTGATGGTAACCAGGGACTCAAGAAAACAAAGATCTTTCCAAACAAGCCCTATATAAAGAGAAAGCAATGTGGCCCAGACAAGTACGTACCCAACCATTCAAGGAAGCAGTGGGAAACAGTAACAGAGATGGACTTTGGTCTAGAGAATTTTAAACTCTGCTATTTCAGCTCTTCCGTTCACCTAGAGCATGGCAGGATCAATTCCATTAGCATCTTACAGGAGTGTAGGGTGTGTAATCGTGAGAAGCAACTTGCTTGGACCAAGGAGCATTTATTAGATTCAAAGTGGCCTTGGGCAAGTTATCCAAATCCTCAAAGGCTGAGAGTTTTCACAGCTCTAAAATTTTTCTCACAGGGTTTTCCTGAGTATTAAGTGAATTAAGGTATGGAAAGTGTCTTTGCATGGAGCCTAGCAAAAAAATAAGTAATTCATGAATTTGGTTTCTTATCATGAGCTTACTTCTCTTGGAGAAGAATAAGTTAATTCTGCGAGTGCCCTAAGGAGGGAGGGTGGCTGCCTTATTCATACCCACGGCCTGCAAAGCCAGGAGACTAACACACAATTGGGGTTCAATCCATATTTGTGAATTGTGAATAAATGGTTGCGAAATGCCCAGCCCATAATTTTCCCATAGCATGCCCTGATGTCTATGATTAAGAAAATGTATTTAGGGTTGAGCAACTGAAAGGGTAAGCCAGGAGAGCACTAAGAAGCTGCAGCAGATGTTTCCATTTGTCCTCCTGAAGGAGCACTTCCTCTCTTTACGATGTCTGCAGGCTGGAAATATTTCCCGTGCCACCCTCCTGGGTTACACATGTGTGGGTGTGCAATGCCTTAGAAAAAGAGATTGATCTCAGCTCACTGCAGCCTACGTCTCCCAGCTTCAAGCCGGGTGTGGTGACTCATGCCTGTAATCCCAACACTTTCAGAGTGCCAAGGCGGGCGGATCACAAGGTCAGGAGTTTGAGACCAGGCCGACCAACATGGTGAAACCCTGTCCCTACTAAAAATACAAAATTAGCCAGGCGTGGTGGCACACGCCTGTAACCCCAGCTACTCAGGAGGCTGAGGCAGGAGAATCGTTTGAACCTGGGAGGAGATTGCAGTGAGCCAAGATCATGTCATTGTACTTCAGCCTAGGTAACAGAGCAAGACTCCATCTCAAAAAAAAATAAAAATAAAAATAAATTTAAAAAAAAAAGGAAAAGAGATTGAGTTAGCTGATGCCAATGTCAACACAGCCAAATTTAGTGTGCAAAGTTATAGGCTATAACATTTTTTAAAATACAGGAAAGAGTTTCTGGTGCCAATGAGTACTTTTAGCCTGGGAAAGGGTGACCATGATCAGAAGCATTTTTTTCTATCTTTGTCTAACCTGGTCACCTTGCTAGAGTTCCTCTTTACCAGTAGCTTCCAAGGGCACTCTGAAATCCCCTTAAAATAATCCTGAACTGAAACTCATATAGCAAATAATACCTCAAAGATCGTCATGAAGCATTCATTCAACAACTAGGTATTAAGCACTTACTATCTGCCGGCACTGTTTTAGATAATGGAATACTGCAATACACAAAACTGACATCCGCCTCGCCCCACCTTTTCACCCTTGCCCTATTTCATTTTCAACAAAGATGTCTTTTCCTTAAATGGACCCTGTTATCACTCACAGATCTGGCCTCTCCAAATTAGACTCCGGAATGTACTGTTAACCAAAGAACAAAAGACGTCTTTCTTTTCACTGCAGTATAGTCTGGAATTCCACAGCTAAAGACCCAGAAGGTCACTTCTGGGGCTTTACATGGAACTAGACATGACCTCCCAGGGCAGCCCCCACACTGATGGTCCCTCCCCACTAGCCCCCCATCCACCTTACTAGCCTGAGGACGCCTCTTTAGCCCCAAAGCTTGACTCCTTGTTCCCTCTTTAACCTCTGCCCTTCTTTCTCACAAGCCAATGGACAAGAATGTCCTCTTTGTATCATCTGTTCCTTCCATGGTTCTTTTCAGTAGGAGAAAATAACAGAACACAGATGAATGAAAAGTTCGGAAACTTGGAATGGAGAGGGAATGTTTCCTTAATTTTTTCCTCCCATCCAACAAGCATTTGAATGTCTGCTCAATTCATTCAGCCACAGCTATCTGTGTTTCAATGGAAGGCACTGTTTCACAGATAATGCAGAGGTAGATAGGATACAGTCCATTTTCTTATATAGTTTATAACATGGTTGGACTGATAGCATAAAGCAGTGCTCTAAGAGCATGTACCTCTTGCAAAGTAGCATTTTATCCACCCTATGACTTTCTCAAAGGAAGATCATACTCTCCTCAGCCTAGAAAACTAGGAAATGTGCATTTAGCTTTACCACCCTTCAGCTCCAGATCCTTGGAGCTCCTGTTCTGCATTAAACTTGTAAACCACATAGATGCTTCCTGCCAAAGGGCACCTAGGATTGCATGTCAGGGTAAGGCACCTTCCTCAGGAGGCCACTATGCATGCATCCAAATCCACCTATCCACCATAGCCATGTTCAATTAGCAGTGCTTATTCTTATTCTTATAGTTATTTATCTCTTCACAGACTTCCACCCCAAGAAGTTGTGAATCACGCAGTATTTCTGAAAAGGCATCCTTGCCCTATGCAAGGCTGCCAATAGCCAAAAGGAGGCATCTGAGGGAAAGAAAAAAGAACTGCACCATGCATGTATGAAGTTAGCAATTTGCAAAACAAACCTGAAACAACATTGCAGGCAGAAAAAGCAGGAAAGAGGAGATCGTAAGAGACGTAAATGGTGACTTGGGGTCAACAGGAAATCCTGCCCAGAAAATAAAATGTCTTATGCGACGATGGAATACTCACATTCTTCTTAGAGTTTTCTCTATTCCATCTGGCCAAACGGGTTCAGCCTAAGAGGACTCTGATGGAATAGAGTTGTTGCTCTTTTTAGTAGCAGATGTAATACAAAAAACATATGGATCATCACAGACAGTAATTTAAAAAAAAACCCAGGTTTTCATACCCCTTTTTTTTTTTTTTTTTTTTTTTTTTTTTTTTGAGATGGAGTCTCACTCTGTTGCCCAGGCTGGAGTGCGGTGGCGTGATCTCGGCTCACTGCAACCTCCGCCTCCCAGGTTCAAGAGGTTCTCCTGCCTCAACCTCCCAAGTAGCTGGGACTACAGGGACGTGCCACCATGCCCGGCTAATTTTTTGTATTTTTAGTAGAGAAGGGTTTCACCATGTTAGCCAGGATGGTCTCGAATTCCTGACCTCATGATCTGCCCGCCTCAGCTTCCCAAAGAGCTGGGATTACAGGCGTGAGCCACCATGCCCAGCCTCATGCCTAATTTTTTTAGTATATAAGTGCACATGTGCAGTTTCCAACATAATAAACAGAATAATATAAATGCAGAAAATGTACTATGGTATATTTCCACAAACTGCAAGTTCTCATCCAAAAAATACAAATAGGCCAGGCACGGTGGCTCACACCTGTAATCCCAGACGAGGCGGGTGGATTGCCTGAAGTCAGGAGCTGGAGACCAGCCTGGCCAACGTGGTGAAACTCCGTCTACTAAAAATGCAAAAATTAGCTGGGCGTGATGTTGAGTGCCTGTAGTCCCAGCTACTCAGTAGGCTGAGGCGGGAGACTCGCTTGAACCTGGGAGGCAGAGGCTGCAATGAGCCAAGATCACACCACTGCACTCCAGCCTGGGTGACAGAGAGAGACTCCATCTCAAAAAAAAAAAAAAAGGCACAGTCTTTAAAAATCAATTACAGAAGTATAGTGATGTCAATACCAAACAAAATATTATTACATAACTTCCACCTTGATACTGCAAAGTTGGGACCCTATTTCTAAAGATACACCCTTAAGCACTGTTCTAAACATGTTAGAAATTTATCTCAATCTCTAAACTTACTCCTTTCCCCCTCAATATTACAACACACTTAATAAGTAGAATTTAAACATGAAAAGAAATGGGTTATTCCAGCATTAACTTCATGGCATTTTGGTAAAGTGGGTAAATGTGATATTGCAATGCCAGCCTGTGTCGAGCGCCATAGGAAGCCGCCATCTGCCCACTTAGGTCAGCATCTCAGTAAAGGACATTCCGGGGTGTTGGTAACCACTTTAATTTTCGCTCCTGTACCACTTCAGATAACTCTCCCCCAGCATTTGTGGTTTGCTGATGGGAGTGATTTTATCCACCCTAAGTCAATTTTCATTCCCAGTCACACTCTTCCTTTAGTTTGAACTACCCATATATTAGTCTTTCATTATAAAATAATGCTCTGCTTTCAGACTCTCGCTCTATTTTGGTACATCCTTTTAAAGTAAAATGCATGCCATTAAAATGCATTTGTTCCATTGAGTCAGATTTTTAGACTCATTATGATGCTCATTGTTGACACAATAGCTCCTTCAGATACACAACAATCTGTCATAAAAGACCCATACTTGGATGGGGGACAAGAGTGTTTTGCAGTCTGTCTTCTCAATGCAGTTGCTGTCGAAGACATACGTTAATATCATCCTAGTTAAAGAGTATTTATTCTAAAAAGTGCAGACTATTTAAATAGAAAATGACTTCATGAGCTATTTCTGCAAGTTTAGTTACTTCTGAGAACAGTGTTGCTAGATATTCAGTGGTAGAAATGAGCAGCAGCTAATAGAAGTTAGCATCCGAAGCACCCTACCAGGAGAAGATTCTCTGCTCAATTTGACTGTGGCATAGATTCCAAAAGTCATTAATTTTCCATTCTTTACCATAATCAATAAGCATTTCAGGTTTCAAATTACACTGCAGATTTCACTTCAGATTTAAGTGAATGCTTTTCTTGCATCAATAGGAAGGAAACAGCTAATATTAAAATGCCACCAGGTTCAAAAATACTATGGTTGGGTCATTTGTTATAAAAATAAACCTTAAAATAAAAACGTGTTCTTCCCCTCAGAAGTGTTAAAATGACATCTAAAATAGAGGGGTGACACATCCTTACAGAGTGAAGTCATGCTTTATTCTGAAGCACGCTTGATAGACTCAGGACACAAAGTCAATATTCTGAACAATTAAAATGCCAAACTGAGTCTATACCACCTAACAGAGTATAAAACACAAAATATATTTCAAAATTTCACTGCTATGATATTTCATTTGCTATGCTACCATTTACTCATTTATTCACTTATTTATTTTGTTTTTGAGACAGAATCTCACGCTGTCACCCAGGCTAGGGCACAGTGGCATGATCATAGCTCACTGCAACCTTGACCTCCCAGGCTCTGGCTATCCTCCTGCCTCAGCCTCCCAAGTAACTGAGACCACAGGTGCATGCCACTACATCTGGCTAATTTTTAAATCTTTTGTAGAGACAGGATCTCACTATGTTGCCAAAGCTGGTCTTAAACTCCTGGGCTCAAGCAGTCCTCCCAAAGTGCTAGGATTACAAATGTGAGCCACTGTGTCTGGCTATGCTACCATGTAAATTCTGATTTCCCTCTCTCTAGAACACAAATTCTGAGGCTCAAATATTTTGAGGGCCATTATATACTTAGAAATACAGAGCTAGGCCAGGCGCGCTGGCTTATGCCTATAATCCCAGCACTTTGTTTTTTGTTTATTAGATGGAGTCTCGCTCTGTCTCCCAGGCTGGAGTGCAGTGGTGCGATCTCAGCTCACTGCAAGCTCTGCCTCCCGGGTTCACGCCATTCTCCTGCCTCAGCCTTCCAAGTAGCTGGGACTACAGGCGCCCGCCACCATGCCCGGCTAATTTTTTGTATTTTTAGTAGAGACGGGGTTTCAGCGTGTTAGCCAGGATGGTCTCGATCTCCTGACCTCGTGATTCGCCCGCCTCAGCCTTCCAAAGTCCTGGGATTACAGGCGTGAGCCACCGCGCCCGACCAATACTAGCACTTTGGGAGGCCAAGGTAGGTGGATCATGAGGTCAGGAGTTCGAGACCAGTTTGGCCAACACAGTGAAACCCCGTCTCTACTAAAAATACAAAAATTAGCCAGGTGTGGTGGCAGGCACCTGTAATCCCAGCTACTCGGGAGGCTGAGGAAAGAGAATCAATTGAAACCGGATGGTGGAGTTTACAGTGAAACGAGATCGAGCCACTGCACTCCAGCCTGGGCAACAAAAGCAAAACTCCGTCTCAAAAAAAAAAAAAAAAGAAAGAAAAAAAAGAAAGAAATACAGAGCTAGAACGAACTTTAGAGAAAAACAAAGTCCGAAAGTCCAGAGAGGTTAAGTGATTTGCTTAAAATCAAACACTCAGCTATGACGAAGCACGATGAAGTTAGAGCTTATGTTTCTGTGTGCCTAATTCAGAGATGTCCGCATTAGATAATCCTGCTTTCTGTCTTGAAAAAAAAATATGCATCAATAGGTGGTCAGAATCACCCTTGAAAAGAAGAAACAGGCCGGGCGTGGTGGCTCATGCCTGTAATCCCAGCACTTTGGGAGGCCAAGGTAGGTGGATCATGAGGTCAGGAGTTCGAGACCAGTTTGGCCAACACAGTGAAACCCCGTCTCTACTAAAAATACAAAAATTAGCCAGGTGTGGTGGCAGGCACCTGTAATCCCAGCTACTCAGGAGGCTGAGGCAGGAGAATGGCGTGAACCCGGGAGGCGGAGCTTGCAGTGAGCTGAGATCGCCCCACTGCACTCCAGCCTGGGTGACAGAGCGAGACTCCGTCTCCAAAAAAAAAAAAAAAGAAAAGAAGAAACAGAAAACTGTAAGTGGTATTAAGGTAGTATGTATGCTTTGTGCCTAGAGCTACATTAGCTTTGAAATTAAGCACAAAACATGGTACGTAAATTATATCTCAATAAAACTGCTGCATTTTTGTGATCCCATTCACAAAAACATCACTATGTATAAAATATCTAGTAATTAACAAGATTGACACAGGGTCTATACAAAACTTTATCTGAAGAACATGAAAGAACACCACTAAAGGGTGACACGTTATTTGTTACTGGATTAGAATAATTATGTAAAAATATCAAATCTCCCAAATGGGTCTAATGTCATCTCCTTCAAAATTATAAGAAAATTCTTGTTGAACCTTAACAAGAATGAGATTAACAAGACTAAAAAAGCTATTTGGAAGATTGAAAGGGGAAAAATATCCAAGTTTTTTTTAATGGAATCAAAGTTTTTTTTTTTTTAAGTAATGATACTATATATTAAAACTATCCATGAATTTGCAGCGCTTAAAACACCGCTACTGGTGCAAGATTAGGAAGCAGGGCATTCATTGAAAGAGTTCAGAAAGCCTACATATAAAATATCTGAATATATGCGAGGAAGTAACAATTTGACTCAGAGAGCAAAGAAGTGTTCAACTTCTTGAATAAGTGATCACTGCTAGAAAAATGATGTTAGCTCTCTACACTAAGCAATATAGCAATATGAGACCTATGTGAATTAGAGTCAAATGTAAAATAAATGAAACAATTTTTAAAAATAGGCAAACACAATACTTTTGAAATGGAAAAGGACTTTGTAATACCAAAGAGAGAATGCATGAACAAAATTAATCTTACTATATAAAAATTTGAAAAATCTATATATTAAAATGTGTGTGTGTGTGTGTGAGAGAGAGAGAGAGAGATGGAGTCTCACTCTGTCACCCACGGCTGGAGTACAATGGCACGAGCTTGGCTCACTGCAACCTCTGCCTCCCAGATTCAAGCGATCCTCCTGCCCCAGCCTCCCGAGCAGCTGGGATTACAGGCATCCACTATCATGCCCAGATGATTTTTGTATTTTTAGTAGAGATGGGGTTTCACCATGTTGGCCAGGCTGGTCTTGAACTCCTGACTTCAAGTGATCCACCCGCCTTGGCCTCTCAAAATGGTGGGCTTACAGGTGTGAGCCACCACGCCCCGTGTATATTAGTAATTTTTTAATTCCACACACTGAATTTTAAAACATGTAGGGTAAATTCTTGCAACATGACTAACAAAGTGATACAATCCCTATTATATAAAGACTATGTACAATTAAGCATAAAAAGAATGTACAAATATAAAAATGTACAAAGGATATGTCTGGTAATTGGAAAACCAGTGAGTAATAAACAGGAAAAAATGTTCAAAGGCAATTGTAATCAGAAAAATGCCAATTAAAACTATTTAATACTATTTTTCATCAACAAAGTGGCCACAACATTTTTATGTATAATATTCAGAGTTGATGAGAGCACAGAATAAATAAGCATGCTCATAGATAGCTTACAGGAGTGCAAATCAGGATCAACATTTCAAAGGCTTATAAAATTGCTACAAAAACACATGCTCACTGACCCAGCAATTTAACTATAGGAATTTACCCAAAGGAAATAATCAGAATATGTAAAAGATATATTTATGTCTATTTATTAGAGCACCATTTCCACAATAGACCTTTTTTTTTAATTTAGTGTTTAACGAGACAGAATTAAGTAAATTTTACCATTGATGTCTATTGATGTTAACAGTAAACAGCCACTAAAATTTGCTTATAATAGAACCCCTAATGCCTTGGGAAAATGGTCACAATGACCTGCTAAAAAATAGAAGCAGAAAATGTGTTGGTTAATAATTAAAACTATGTTTTAATATGTATATATTCCTGATGAGATTGAACACTCAAAAATATTAACTACAGCTGTCTCCAGAGTAGTGGGATTATTGGTGCTATTAATTGTCTTCATTGGACTTCTCTTACATATCCAAATTTTCCACAATTAACATGTATTAAAATTTTTTAAAAAGCAATCAGTCTAATAAGCATTAAAACATGTTAATATATCAAGATATTAAAATTAAAATCCTTTAATATAGTAATGCATTGAAGTGTGACCAGCTGATAAATTTCAACTGAAACATACTGAGGATTTCAGGCGTGAGGGGAAAAGTCAAACTAAAGATGATCTATTTTGTTGCTTTTTCCCATAACTTTTCAAAACTCTTTATAATGGAAGATGTCAATCATAAACAAAAGCAGAAAGGAGAGAAAGTGAACTCCCATTGACCCATCCCTCAGCTTCAACATTCACCAACTTGGAAGAAAATCCCAGACATCACATCATTCTATTCATAAATATTTCAGTAAGTACTCTAAAAGATAGGGAAGCTATTGGTTGTTGTTTAAACCTAATCAAAATAACATTATCACACTTAAGAATAATTCATAATACATAATCCCTTAATATCATCAAATATTCAGCCAGTGTTCAAATTACCCCAAGTATCACATAAATGTTTTGTTTTTCTTTTACAGTTAGTATGTCCAAATCAGAATCCAAATAAGGTCCATACATTTATGTACCTCTCTTTTAATCTATAGGTTCCCCTCCATCTCTCTTCTGTCCCTCTTACAATTTCTTTGTTGAAATAATCCAAGTTGTTTGTCCTGTAGAGTTTCCCAGGATTTGGATCGTACTGAATTCATCTCCATGATACGGGTAGCACATTCCCCTGGCCCCACATTTCCTAAAAATATGCTAGTCAGGTCTAGAAGCTTGGGCAAATTCAGGTTTGACAAGTCTATCAAATGGTGGTATTATTTATTTCCAGGAATCTTGTCTGCTTGTCTTTTTTTTGTAAAGTTAACATCTATTGATAATTATTGCCTAAACATATAATTCACTTTCGATTGAGGAATGATGGTATCCTATCACTCCTATTCATGTATTACCTGGAACACATCTATAGAGAAATTTAGCTTCATATACTATTTGGTTATTTTGAGGTACAAGTAATGCGGCAACCAAGAATAAATATTTTATTCTTTCTCTTTATTTACATTTGCAAAATATCAAACTAGCTCCTAGCATAGGGTAATCCTTATAAAGTGCAAATCTGATCCTAGCACTCCTGTATCTTCCCATACAACCTTTTTTTTTTTTAGACGGAGTCTCGTTCCATCACCCAGGCTGGAGTGCAGTGGTGCGATCTCAGCTCACTGCAACCTCTGCCTCCTGAGTTGAAGCAATTCTCTTGCCTCAGCCTCCTGAGTAGCTGGGATTACAGGTGCCCACCACCACACACAGCTAATTTTTGTATTTTTAGTAGAGACGGGGTTTCACCATGTTGGTCAGGCTGGTCTTGAACCCCTGACCTCGTGATCCACCCACCTCGGCCTCCCAAAGTGCTGGAATTACAGGCGTGAGCCACCATGCCCGGCCCTTTCCATACAACTTTTAAAAGGCAAACCATTGCTCCTAAGACAAAGCAGGGCATCTTCAATGAGGTCTTCTCGGCCATGAATAGTCTAACCCTGACCTGTCTCCCAGGTTTGTCTTCTGAAAACCTCTTTGATCCCCACCATGTTCCTGCCCACCACAGACCATTTGCACAACTGTTCCCTCAGCCTGAGATGCTTTCTGTCTTCCCTACATACTGCCTATCATTAATTCCTCTTCATCTTGCAGGTTTTATCTTAAATGCCACTTTCCCTGGGAAGCCTTTTCAATTCCCAAAATCTGGGTCAGCCTTATTTGCCATATGTCCCTTTGCTTCAAAGCACTTATCTCAATTTGTAACTGAACACTACTTTGTGTGAAGCCTTCATTATTGTCTGTTCCTCACTCCCCAGCTGAAAGCCTATTGGAGCAGTTGCCATGTCTGTTCTGGGCCACAATGACCTGGAGCCAGAACCTAGCTCTATGCCAGATACCATATTATTTCTTGGTAATTACACGTGGAAACAAACAATGAATGGTGTGTGTTTGTATTCTAACATTTGCTTATTCTTTTTTTTTTGAGATGGTGTCTCACTCTGTCACCCAGGCTGGAGTGCAACATCGCAATCTTGGCTCACTGCAACCTCCGCCTCCTGAGTTCAAGTGATTCTCCTGCCTCAGCCTCCCGAGTAGCTGGGATTACAGGTGCCCACCACCATGCCTGGCTAATTTTTGTATTTTTAGTAGAGACAGGGTTTCACCAGGTTGGCCAGCCTGGTCTTGAACTCCTGATCTCAGGTGATCCACCTGCCTCAGCCTCCCCAAGTGCTGGGATTACAGGCGTGAGCCACCGCACCCGGGCCAATATTTGCTTATTCTCGTTCATTCAAAAGGCATTTACTGACCAGAACATCTCAATTCTGTTGGGCATCATGTTACGTGCCAGGGATTTTGAGTTGATGACAGTCTAATCTAGAAGATACACAAGTAAACAGACAATTCCAAAACAGTGTTTATTGTTCCATCATACAGGGTACCAAAGAGTAATACCTGAACACCTGGGCTATGTGACAACAGGGCACATTTAAATTAAGGCAGTATTCTCTTCCGGGTAAGAGACAGTATCAGATGGCCATTTTAACAAAAACATGAGTTTTATGAACCTACTGATGATTGAATCCTCCGGCCACAAATATACAACACATTAAGGACTCAAGACAAATAGAGTGTCAAAAAAAAAACATGATTTAAACGATTGTGTTCACAAAGCTAGAGGAAAACATACAGTAAACTCACTCAGTGATTCAGACCAAATATAATTGCTAAGTAACTATTAGTAGCATAAAACATTTCATAAATCATCAGCATAAGCTATTGGGTATAACAAATCATTTTATTAGCATAGATGTTCTTAATGCAGAAATTCAGCTCTGTTAGAACTCAGAGTTATGATTACATAGCTATGATTAGATCAGGTAAAGATAGTTCTAGAGGTCAGGCACGTGGTTCACACCTGTAATCCCAGCACTTTGGGAGGCCAAGGCAGGTAGATCACGAGGTCAGGAGATCGAGACCATCCCGGCTAACACAATGAAACACCGTCCCTACTAAAAATACAACAACAACAAAAAATTAGCCAGGCATGGTGGAGGGCCCCTGTAGTCCCAGCTACTTGGGAGGCTGAGGCAGAAGAATGGCGTGAACCTGAGAGGCGGAGCTTGCAGTGAGCCGAGATTGTGCCGCTGCACTCCAGCCTGGGCAACAGAGCAAGACTCCGTCTCAAAAAAAAAAAAAAAAAAAAAGAGTGTAAATTGTTACAGGTGCTTTTGAAAACTGTAAGTATCTACTAAACTTAAACATATGACCTGCAACCCAACAGCCCCACTCCATAATAGAAACGCATACATATCTTCAACAAAAGATATGTATAAGGGAATGCTTATAATCATGACATAACGTGTGCATGTATCAAATGATCACACTGAATCCCTTAAATAAATGCAACTGTATTTGTCAATTAAATATTTTTAAATTAAAAAAAAAATGTTCAAGCAGCACTATTCCTAACAGTCAAAAACTAGGCATAATCCAAATGTCCACCAACAGTAGAATGAATACAATGTGGCCTATTCAAACAATTAAGTACTGTACAGCAACAAGAATAAAGAAACTATTGCTATACTCGGTAACATGGTTGAATCTCACAACAAAATGTTGAACAAAGAGGCCAAATACAATGCGGAACACTGCAAACAACTCCATTTACATAAATGGAAAACAGTATCAAACTTCTATCTATAATGATAAGTCTTGATAGGAGTTACCAACTTCTTAACCTAAAAGGTTGACTCTATGGTAATTCATTGAATGGTACACTTGAGACTAGCGTACTTATTTTTATGTATATTATACATAATTAGAAGTTTATAAAGGCCAGACTCGGTGGCTCACACCTCTAATCCTAGCACTTTGGGAGGCCGAGGCAGGCAGATCACCTGAGGTCACGAGTTTAAGACCAGCCTGGCCACTACAGTGAAACCCCATCTGTACTAAAAATACAAAAATTAGCTGGGCATAGTGGTGCAGGTCCCAGCTACTCGGAGAGCTGAGGCAGGAGAATCGCTTGAACCCAGGAGGCAGCAGTTGCAGTGAGCCGAGATCGTGCCACTGCACTCCAGCCTAGGTGACAGAGTGAGACACCATCAGAAAAAAAAAAAAAAGTTTATGAAAAAAAATATACCCAAAAAAAGTTTATGAAAAAAATATATACCCAAGAGATGATACTCTTATGCTTTCTTTTTCACTCAAGACTTATTTACTCAGCAGACACTCCGTTGACCTCAGAACCATCTGAAAGGGTTGACAGGGCAGATATTCAGTAAATGTTTGATGGTGATGATGCTGTTGATAAGAATCGACCCCACACTTCCTACTTCAGATGGTTTCTTTTTCCTATTTCTACTCACTGTTCTATTCAATATCAGACCAATGAAGACTACCAGAAAACAAGAAGTGATGTCGCCAAATTTGCAAATTAACAGAAAACTACAAGAGAAATACCAAAACATGGAAAATTCTGGCTTCTTAGGCACTTAAAAAAATAGTTGAGGGAAATGAGAAAAAAGGTATGAGTGTTAGTATCAAGGGGTAAGTGTAACCATTTTTTATGGGCTGAATCACATGTCCCCAAGTCCATATGTTGAAGTCTTAACTCCCAGTACCTCAGAATGAAACTGTATTTGGAGAGACTGTAAAGAAGTAATTAAGTTAAAATGAGGCCTTCCAACGTAACAGGGATCTTTAGAAGAGGAAATTTGGGGCTGGGCGCGGTGGCTCAAGCCTGTAATCCCAGCACTTTGGGAGGCCGAGACGGGTGGATCACGAGGTCAGGAGATCGAGACCATTCTGGCTAACACGGTGAAACCCCGTCTCCACTAAAAAAATACAAAAAACTAGCCGGGTGAGGTGGCGGGCGCCTATAGTCCCAGCTACTCGGGAGGCTGAGGCAGGAGAATGGCGTAAACCCGGGAGGCGGAGCTTGCAGTGAGCTGAGATCCGGCCACTGCACTCCAGCCTGGGCGACAGAGCCAGGCTCCGTCTCAAAAAAAAAAAAAAAAAAGGAAATTTGGACACAGACACATAGAGAGGAAAATAGCCATTTACAAGCCAAAGAGAGAGAGGCCTGAGAGAGATCCTTGCCTCACGGCCCTACTGACACCTTCATCTTGGACTTCCTGTCTCCAGAACTGTTTTGAGGTGGAGTCTCACTCTGTTTCCCAGGCTGGAGTGCAGTGGCGTGATCTCGGCTCACTGAAACCTCAGCCTCCCGGGTTCAAGAGATTCTCCTGCCTCAGCTTCCAAATAGCTGGGATTACAGGCGTCCACCACCACGCCAGGCTTATTTTGTGTATTTTTCGTAGAGACGGGGTTTCACCACGTTGGCCAGGCTGGTTGGTTTCGAACTCCTGACCTCAAGTGATCTGCCCGTCTTGGCCTCCCAAAGTGCTGGGATTACAGGTGTGGGCCACCACGCCCAGTCTGAGAAAATAAATTTCTGTTGTTTAAGCCTCCCAGTCTGTGGGTCTTTCTTATGGCAACCCTAGCACACTAATTAACCACTCTCTGTGGAAAGTTCAGAAACTTCTGTGCACGTGTTCAAGATTTGCTGTTGTGTCTGTCATGTGTGTGTCTCAGAGTATAAGCTCCTCTAACACAGGGCTGCACCTAAAAATTTATTCATTTGTCAAGCCATCTTGAGCAGCTATGTGCTCAATACTCTGTTTGTTTGTTTGTTTGTTTGTAACACTAATTTATACTCCTCTCTCAAGGCTCACTTCTCATTTTTTTCCTCTTTTGCATCTGGGCGATCCCCGAACTAGAGAAGTACAAAGGTTCTCCTGCTTCTAGAAACAATGGGTAGAAGTGCCTGTTATGAAAACACAAAGAAGACTTCTTTCCAGCAGATAAATGAATAGAGGTTTCACCTTCCCACTAAAAACAGACAATGAAAAAGGGGGTAAAAGTCACTACTCTAGTGTTACCTGTTTTTTCCCTGCCTTTATGACTTTTCCCCTTTTCATTTTCTCTTTTAGACAGAGGTAGCAGTGGAGGGCTGCAACGAGGAACATTAGAGCTCTAACTTAACCTTTCATGAACATCATTTATCTGCACAGTAGGGTCAAGATCCTGGTCCCACTGTGGTTTTACTGGGCATCCCCAGTTTTCTAGTTCTATTTTTGCCACAAAAAATGCAGTAAATCTTTCCTAAAGTATACACCGGGCTATGCACAGTATACAATTAATTCAATTGCACCTGTAGCAGACCTTCCAGAAATCATTGACAATAATTTGTCAGGATTAACCTTTGATAAAACATAAATGTGTCCAAATCCAAAGCACTTTAAAGAGGTGTAGAGGTTCATTTTTATTACACAAATGCTGTTTCAGCAAGATAATAGAGGCAAAAAAAAAATACTGATGCTCTGTTGGACTGCATCTTTAGTGTTATGAAACAGAAACTTGCCATTTCAGCATGGGAAGAAGTGATTCACAACCAACTGCACCTTCCTCGGTTAGTCCTAGAAACGTCAGGCCCTGTAACTAAAAAGAGAAAAAGAGACCCTTACAGGTTCACATGCTCAGTACTGAGTATTATAAGGACAAATGAGGACTCTGTGTTGCAGCATTTAAAAAATGTTTACAGACAGGATGGGCACAGTGCCTCACATCTGTAATCCCAGCGCTTTGGAAGGCTGAGGTGGGCAGATCACTTGAAGCCAGGAGTTTGAAACCAGCCTGGCCAACATGGTGAAATCTTATCTCTACTAAAAATACAAAAAATTTAAAAATAATTTTTAATTTTTAAAAATATAAAATACAAAACATTAGCCAGGCATGGTGGCGCATGCCTGTAATCTCAGCTACTCAGAAGGCTGAGGCAGGAGAACTGCTTGAACCTGGGAGTCACAGGTTGCAGTGAGTCAAGCTGGCGCCACTGCACTCCAGCTTGGGGGACAGGGTGAGACTCTATCTCAAAAAAAAAAAAAAAAAAGAGGGATCCTCAGTTCCAGAAATTGCCCACCCCTTTCCTGGAAAACTCATGAATCATCTACTGCTCGTTTAGCATATAATCAAGAAGTAACAATAAAAATGGGCAACCAGCAGCCCTTGGGGCCGCTCTGCCTATAGAGTAGCCATTCTTTATTCCTTTGCTTTGGTTTTGGACAACAGTCTGCTCTGTTGTCCAGGCTGGAGTGCAGTGACATGGTCCAGCTCACTGCAACCTCTGCCTCTCAGCTTCAAGCAATTCTCGTGCCTCAGCCTCCCAAGTAGGTGGGATTACAGGCATGTGCCACCAGGCCCGGCTGATTTTTGTATTTTTAGTAGAGATGGGGTTTCACCATGTTGGCCAGATTGGTCTTGAACTCCTGACCTCAAGTGATCTGTCCACTTCGGCCTCCCAAAGTGCTGGGATTACAGGCATGAGCCACCACACCCAGCCTTATTCCTTTCCTTTCTGTTCCTTTTTTTTTTTCTTTTGAGATGGAGTTTCCCTCTTGCTGCTCAGGCTGGAGTGCAGTGACAAGATCTTGGCTCACTGCAACCTCCGCCTCTGTGGTTCAAGTGATTCTCCTGCCTCAGCCTCCTGAGTAGCTGGGATTACAGGCACACACCACCATGCTCAGCTAATTTTGTTTTTGTTTTTTGAGACGGAGTTTCGCTGGAGTGCAATGACTCAATCTTGGCTCACTGCAACTTCTGCTTCCCAGGTTAAAGCGATTCTCCTGTCTCAACCTCCTGAGTAGCTGGGATTACAGGTGCGCGCCACCAAGCCTGGCTAATTTTTTGTATTTTTAGTAGAGACGGAATTTCACTATGTTGGCCAGGCTGGTCTCGAACTCCTCACCTCAGGTGATCCACCTGCCTCGGCCTCCCAAAGTGCTGGGATTACAGGTGTGAGCCACCAGCCTGGTTCCTTTACTTTCTTAATAAACTTGCTTTCACTTTACTCTATGGATTCACCTCAAATTCTTTCTTGCGAGAGATCCAAGAACCCTCTCGAGGTCTGGAATGGGACCCCTTTCTCCTAACATAGGAAAACCTAATAATTCATGGAGTGTTTACACCGCATGCAGTGGTGGCTACAAAAACCTTAGTCTATCAAAATACACATAATATTTGTAAGACATCCTACTGCAAGTCTCTGGCACTCAAAAATGTTGGTAACTGACCAATTCTTCATGATAAGACATAGAACCCAGCCTTCCAGGGATATTCCAATTTTGCTAATTTGAAATATTCCTTAAAACTGATTTCACTTTCCCCTGGATGATCATTCAAATCATAAAGGCAAGTAAGAGCACTGACTGCAAGGCTCCATCGCAAGCCCTTGGGCAAGTCACTCAGCTTTGCTGGGAAGAACCACTCTCAAGATCCAAGAACCATTTCTGGAATGAACCAACTCTGAGGGAGTCAAGCCATGTTAACATCAATGGAAATGCTTTTACAGCTCACAGTCAATAAGTAAATTGGCCCTTGTTTCATTTCAAAGAAAGGTATTAGAAATTCTGTGCTACATAACTGCGTCCACCCTACCCTCAGGTCTTTCCAACGGAGCTTTTAAGAGCGAGCAAATAAAGTTTTATTGGTTCAATAAAGTCTGCTGCCCAGGGGTCTATATTCACACTATTATTGAGAATGAAACCCTGTTAACTTATTAAATAAACCAAGTATCTCTAAGCTAAAAAAAAAAGCTGACATTAACCATCGTCATCATTTAGTATAAAAATTGAATCTCAAATCCATGATCAGAAAACCAAAAAAAGCCCTCTAGAAAAGTAATTAAGATACACACAGTTCTTCATTAGTCATGAAAGAAATGATCTTATCCCAGAATTTTCCACTAACCCATCAGTGGAACAATATTTCATATAATAATAAATATTCCCTCGGTTTGCAAATATTAACTAGACCTGCCTCTTGGCTTTTTTGACAATGAGAGATCTGTACCAAATGATTAACAGAGCTCAAGTCCAAGGAGGAAAATTATTCTATTCCCGAGCACCGTCACACCAAAGCTGAAACCAAAGTTTAAAAAGCATGATCGGCCGGGCGTAGTGGCTCACACCTGTAATCCCAGCACTTTAGGAGGCCGAGGCGGGTGGATTACGAGGTCAAGAGATCAAGATCATCCTGGCCAACATGGTAAAACCCCGTCTCTACTGAAAATACAAAAATTAGCTGGGCTTTGTGGCATCCACCTGTAGTCCCAGCTACTCGGGAGGCTGAGGCAGAAGAATTGCTTGAACCCGGGAGGTGGAGGTTGCAGTGAGCCGAGATCGCGCCACTGCACTCCAGCCTGGCGACAGAGCAAGACTCGGTCTCCAAAAAAAAAAAACAGCACAATCTCAAGATGAAGAAGCGAGTCACATCTATTAGGTTTCTTTACACACAAAATAAAGGAAAAATTAGATGTGTATGTAAATACAGAAAAGCAAATATTTCTATTTTCAAGCTCATATTTCTATTTTCAAAGCAAATATTACTATTTCCAGCTCTTTTCTTTTCCTTCTTTTTCCCTTAAATTACAAACTGGTCATTATATCTGTAGCTTTGTAACCATTTCCTGATTCACAGCAACCCTACAGAGTTCTCGTTTCCACAGAAGGGAAAATATGCACCCATTCAATCCATCCTTTTCAATGCCATCAGAAGAAAAACTTGTCCTAGAAGTTCTGCAGAGATGGTTCCCTTCTCCTGAGCATTCTACACGGGAGTAAGTGCAGTGCAAAATCAGATTCGGAATATATTCTCTCTCAAGGAAGAGTTTAAAACATCGCCATTAAGAGGAGCTATCACCGAGAAAAGACTGGAGAAGTCAAATGCCCTCACCCCCACAGCAAACAGGACCCCTCAGACAGATCTCTCAAAGAAACCACATTAGGCTTGCCAACCTTTCCCTGTTCAAAAGCAAGCAAAATCTATGACTTGTACAACCAGGCATTCAGAGAAAAGGGAAACCACTGGTATTCAGGGTGGTCTTGATTCACCACCATTAAGTACCCAAATATTTTATCAGCAACATTTAAAAAATAAGGCTTTATTTTCCTCCATTTAATGAACTGTCCATTCTCCATTTTCTCCACTTAAGTGAATGTCTACTTCCACTACACAGTTATCCACACTGTGCAACGTAAAAAAATACAAGGGACAGTTTTTTGTATTTTGGGGGTATTTTTTCAATTTACATAAATATGAAAAGAAAAAAAAAAAGGATTCTCTTTATTCGTTTTATTGGAAAATAAAATATTTAGCAAAATGTATGTTGCATTTGCTAAAACATTCTAGAACTCTTGTTTTCAGCAAAGGAGTTAACAATTCTTTTCCAAAGTTCAGCTGTGTGGGGGTGAAGGTTTAATACTATTAGACAGAAGATTTTTTTAAATTAACAATAGGAGAGCCTTAGTCAACAGCAGCCTCAATAATCATAATATTCTCCCTAAGTCTGTCAGAAATTTGTCAAGCATTGTTGTTGTTGTTTCACAATATTTTTGTTTCTTTTTTTTTTTTTTTAATTTTAGGCCCTCCTTTGATAGTATTGTTGAAGTTATTAATTCTTCCCCGGATAAGGGTTTTTCCACAAGCAATGAAGAGAGTGAAAGTAATAGCAAAGAAACAGTAGGTCTCCGAGGACAAGCCTTTGGTCACCACTCTTTATCATGAAGATTATCTTGCTTAGAATTAAAATCAACAACTAATTGTTTAAAAAAAAAAAGTCTTTAAGTTATGCAAAAAATCTTAGGACTTGCTAGCGGAAATCCTATACTCCAAACATATTAACATCATCTAAAAACAGAAAAACAAGTATTTGATCCTGTCTACGTGAGCTTTGGTAAATAAGATACTATAAGAAATTTTAGCTCTAATGATTTCTTATTATTCGTCTCACTTAACCAAAGCAAGATAAACAATGGCTAAAAACATTTTCCTGTCACTAATTTCATATTCTCAAAGTTTATTACATCGGAAAAGAGTTGGATAGGCCTTAAGCAGAATGAAGTCCAGCTATATCTAAAAGCATTTCTCTACCATGATCATCTTTCCCCACTAGATAACTGACCTTCGCCTAATGTTGATATAAGTTTAATCGAAATGCATTAACAGAGTCTCCAAATTCAGTTCAATGCCTCACAAGTTAACCCAAGTTAACCCTTCTTCAATTTTCTTGGCATCCTTCATGGGCCCCCTGTGCAGGAGCTACCTGGAGTCGCCCATGTTGAACTAATTTAAACAAAATTCAATTATCTCATTTTCATCAAAGAATCACAGGAAATTCTTGCCATAATAAGGAGTTGCCTGTGGAACAACTATTAGGAAAAGAAGACAAGCATCTATAGGGAATAAATAATTCATTTTTTTCTCTGAGGTTTTGCACGCAGAAGAAAATACTAAATAAGAACTAATCACGGCTAACAATGAGTACCTAATGTTTCAGAGTTAAGACCTTTGTGGACCGGGTGTGGTGGCTCATGCCGGTAATCCCAGCACTTTGGGAGGCCGAGGCGGGTGGATCACTTGAAGTCAGGAGTTCGAGACCAGTCTGGCCAACATGGTGAAACTCCGTCTCTACTAAAAATACAAAAGTTAGCTGTGTATGGTGGCGCATGCCTATAATGCCAGCTACTTGGGAGGCTGAGGCAGGAGAATCACTTGAACCCAGGAGATGAAGGTTGCTGTGAGCTGAGGTCACACCACTGCACTCCAGCCTGGGTGACAGAGTGAGACACTATCTCAAAAAAAAAAAAAAAAAAACCCTTTGCAAATGTTATCTCTACATCCTGAGACAAATAGTATCCCCATTTTACAGAAGAGGGAGCTGAGACTCAAGAAAGGATAAGTAACTTTTTACACAATCTCTAAAGAACAATTTTTTTAATTGTGTGATTTTTAGTTGCACACTGATAGAATGACACGTATCACACTCAATAGCTTATAAAATTTGAGTTTTCTATCTAGTTAGCAAAAATAATTACTTAGAATAGGAGCCTCCAGATGGTATAAATGTAGGCTGCCCAATATGGTAGCCACTGGCAGCCATATGTGGATTTTGAGCATTTGAAATGAGGCTGGGCCAAATTGAGATATATTGTTAAATATAAAATATATATAGTATATATATAAATATACATTTATTTTGATTATATGTTGAAATTATATTTTCAATATATTGACTTAAAATATTTTACTAAAAATAATTTCACCTGTTTCTTTTTGTTTTAAATGTAGCTACCAGAAAACTTAAAATGACATCTGTGGCTCACATTTGTGGCTCACATTCTATTTCTCTAGGACAGCACTGAATAAACTGTTTATGAACACTTTTCTGCGCACCAGAAGATGAGTTACTAGATTGATATGAGAGCCCAGGACATCCAAATTGCTGGTTAAGGCTTCACTGACATCAAAACTTGTTGATTTCAATAATTTAATCATGAATTCATTCAGGCAACAAATAATTATTTATTGAGCAACTGCTATGTTCCAGGCAAAATAATACAATGTCTGGTACATGGGCCTGTCTCTAGAGAATTTCATAAGGAATCTTTTGGATGATGACCCAGTTATACCACTTAATACTTTGGTTATAAGGGTGTATAACTATTCATAGTAAAAACCAAATGGCATTGGAGCACATTTTAAATATGGCAGAGAGTGAAGGGGATGGAGCTAACATCAAGGTAAAGACCTCATTATTTCAATATGTGAGGTGGATTGACTTAAAGCAAAACTGCCTAATGTCAATTTCAACCATCAGAATATAAGGTCAAATACAAGTTCGATTCAGTGAGAGGAAGGTCTCTTTCAAATCTAACCCTCACTCACCTGCAAAGCCAAGGTGGAGAGTAACTGATTTTACTTTAGCCATACTATCGTAAATGTCTGCTAGAGTTTCTTACTAAAAACAATGAAAGTGACTAAATCTTACAAAGTCTACTAGCATATTAACATTTCTACGTGGCATCAGGCAATAATATAAGTGCTTTAAAAAATATATTTCACGGGGTTCCCTCTCTCAGCTTTGGAGCCCCTGCTCCCTCTGTCTCTGTACAGCGGAGCTTCTTTCTTTCTTCCCCTTTTCTTGCCTATTAAACTCTCTGCTCCTTAAAAACCAAAATCACAGTAAACCTGTAAAGAAACCCTTACCTATGCTCTAGATCACAACAAACACAAAATCATCAACACACTAACCACAATTTTGTGTGTAGCTTCCCTTTCCTTTGCCATTAGTTTAACAATATTGGTAAAACGTTCTAGCCGTTTATTTTTACTCCTACTTGGAGCAACTGCAATGTAACTGACCTTCCTACATGAAAGATGGTCGAGAAGAGAACTTATTTCCCTACCGAAGAAAAACAAAATGCCTATTAAATAAATAAATAAATAAAACAACCATAAGATTGAAAAGAATAATGTTCCTCACCAAATCACCAACCAGTCTACTGAGCTAAAATCCTAGATACTTTTATGTGGCTTCCTTATATGTAAAAATAAACTGGTTATATTTCCAAAGGAATGGGATCTCACAGTTCCATTCCAATTCAGCTGAAGTCCCAGCAAATACACTAAGAGTTCTGCTTGAGTAAGAACCAAGCTCATGGTTTCAAAAGTACATTTCATGGAAGATTTGAGCAGAAGACATTTTGTGTCTGATCCAGAAATCCCAGAACACTGTCAGTTAGATACCGTCAGTGCAAACGAAGACAAAGCAAGCACCGAGGTAGCATCTAATTAAGACATCAAACCACCGCCTTGAATGACTTGCTTTTCTTGTTCCTGCTAGATGAAGTTTTCTTCATGGTATTATTAATATTCCAGCAAGGCAAAAAAAAAGATTGCTACATTAAAACGTGGTGTAAATGCAAGCTTCAAGATGCAATAAACTCTTAAGGGACTAAGCCTCACGGGCATTAATTTCCTTTTTTGCGAATGAATGCTCAGATCTTGCTGGTCTCACTGTTCTTCCAATAAAATTTTAAATACAAATCTTTAGGCACCGAATTTCTGAACCAGTGAAGAAGTCAAGTCAGTTCAAGCACTCGGGTATTTGAGTGCCTGTTATGTGCAGAAACATGCATCCTGTGCAGAAGACAAGAACAAGACCACATCACCCCACCTCTCGGAAAGTTTACAGTCTGTATTAATTTCTTAGGACTGCTGGGACAAATTATCACAAATTCTGCGGCTTAAAACAACAGAAACTTATTCCCTCATGCTCTCTGCAGGGCCACATTCCCTTCAAAGGCTCAGGGGTAGAATCTGTTTGTAGAATCTGTTCCTTGCCTCTTCTAGCTTGTGGTGGCTGCTGGCATTCTCTGGCATTCCTTGGCTTGTGGTCACATCACTCCAATCTGTGCCTCTGTCTTACATGTGCTCTGTGAAGATGATCTCCTGCCTGTCTCTTATAAGGATACTTGTGATTGGATATCCCACGTCACCCAGGATAACCTCTCCACATCAAGATCCTTAATTTCATCACATCTGCAAAGACCATGTTCCTTTATGGCAACATTCACAAGTTCCAGATATTAGAACCTGGTCTATTGGGAGGAGGCCTTTATCCAGCTCACAGTTCCTGAGCTTCTGTGGGGAGTGGGGGATCCCAGCCATGAAACTGAAAACCAAGCAAAGCAGCACAGGGTAAGTAGGTGCTAAACTATATGTTATCAAAAATCCTTCCACTTGTGTTCAGGAAATACGATCCATGCTGCCTAAATAGGAATGGTTCTCCTGGGACCTGATGAGGCTTACTGTCTCCCAGATGTTCTCAAACGATCGTATGAGCCTCTGAAGGGTTTCTGTAAGCCCTAGTGTATTTATCATTATAGCTACTTTGAATGGCCTCCTGCTTATATCATCTTTATTTCACTGAACCTCCATTCCATTTCTGTTCCACCTCATTATGATCTTGGCAGGGTTTTGTTTTGTTTTGTTTTGAGACGGAGTCTCAGTCTGTTACCAGACTGGAGTGTAGTGGCGCAATCTTGGCTCACTGCAACCTCCGCCTCCCGGGTACAAGCAATTCTTCTGCTTCAGCCTCCTGAATAGCTGGGACTACAGGCACCCGCCACCACACCCAGCTAATTTTTTCTGTATTTTTAGTGGAGACGGGATTTCACCATGTTGGCCAGGATGGTCTCAATCTCTTAACCTCATGATCCTCTCGCCTCGGCCTCCTAAAGTGCTGGAATTACAGGCTTGAGCCACCACACCCAGCCCGCAGGGTTTTTTTGTTGCTATTTTGTTGTTTTTGTTTGGCTTGGAGCCAGTCTTTTCATGGCTGTAGTCAGCAACGACCTTATAAGACCAAAGAGACACGGAAAGGTTTCTGCTGCCCCAAATTATGACTCTACAGGACACGTCACAGTGCCTAAAATTCCCCATGTTTCCTCCTTGGACAAAAGCCCACTGTTTAAACTCAAATATTATTTTGTAGTAGATTGCACATTAAATCACAGTTACTGTGTCTTCGGATACACTATTTCCAAAATATACATTTGTCAAAAGATTAGTTCTGTTGAGTTTTGTTAATGAGTGTCCTGTGAGTCTTTAAAAACCAAAACAAATACAATAAATGAGTACAAATTCAAGTTTTTGTTTTTTGTTTTTTGTTTTTTTAAGTTAAACTTTAACCATCAGACATCTCATAGGTTGGCCGAGAGGGCCTGGTGAACCTCCAAAAGGGGTATGCATATAGTCTGCAGAGTTCCCCAAACTCATTCATACACAGAAGCCTCTTTTCTTCTTTTTTTTTTTGAGACGGAGTCTCACTCAGTCGCCCAGGCTGGATGGCGCCATCTCGGCTCACTGCAACCTCATCCTCCCAGGTTCAAGCGATGCTCCTGCCTCAGCCTCCGAGTAGCTGGGACTACAGGCACGTGCCACCATGCCTGGCTAATTTTTTATTTTGTCTCCAACCTGGGCAACAGAGCAAGACTTCATCTCAAAAAAAAAAAAAAATTCTCACCATAGCTTCATACTTTTTAGATAATTGAGAGGCTCTACTCCCATACTTTCAGGATGTCATTTATAGCAGCAGTCCCCAACCTTTTTGGCAGCAGGGACTGGTTACGTGGAAGACAATTTTTCCATGAACAGTAGGAGGTGGGGGAATCATTTGAGCATGATTCAAGTGCATTACATTTATTGTGTTCTTTATTTCTACTATTACATTGTAAATATATAACAACATAATTATACAGTTCACTATAATGTAGAATCAGTGGGAGCCCTGAGCTTGTTTTCCTACAACTAGATGGTCCCATCTGGGGGTGATGAGAGACAGTGACAGATCATCAAGCATTAGATTCTCATAAGGAGCGTGCAACCTAGATCCCTCTCATGTGCAGTTCACAAGGTTCATGCTCCTATGAGAATCTAATGCCACTGTTGATCTGACAGAAGATGGAGTTCAGGTGGTAATGTGAGCGATAGGGAGTGGCTATAAACACAGATGAAGCTGGGCTGGCTTGCCTCCCTGCTGCTCACCCTGCTGTGTGGCCACACAGCAGGAGGTGAGTGGTGGGGAAGCAAGTGAAGGTACCGGTCTATGGCCTGGGGTTAGGGACCCCTGATTTATAGCATTTGAATCAATGCAACACCCTGGAGAAGGGCAGAAGTGATAGCAAACGGAGAGTTCTGCTTTTGGATATCTACCAGCTGCCTTTTGATTTTTAGCAACATGTTAGGATCCAAGATTATTCTGTAAGAACAAACGCAGAACCTGAGACCACTGAGGTTGGCCAAGATCCACTGAAATTGGCCAGCCATGAGAATCAAGGTCTAAAGAAGGCAAGAACCAAAGACAAGAAGCAGTATCAGGGTAAGAGCAGGCAGAGTTGAGGCCAAGGAACACTAAAGGCTGGGATGTGAAAAGACAGACTATTTGAAACTGTGAACCATGTCATAAAATTTGCACGAAGTCAGAATCAATAGGTAAATAGTAACCTAAGTTGATGCAGAGAAAGGAGGCAGAAAATAAGATGAAGCTATCATGTGTTGGGGACATCGCATGTTCAGACTCTGAGCCCATTTTCCAGGCACCCGGATTGACTCCCATGTTCCAAAGGAGATCTAACAAGTGTGGGTTTGCCGAACTCCCATTCCTGGCTTCTGAAGCCTCAGATCACACAAACTCTAGGAACTCCAGAGGTCATACCACAGAGCTAGGACTTGGCATTAGGATAATACCATGATACTTCTTGCCATTCTTTGCTTATTTCTCTTACAGCCATTTGGCTACAAACCTATTCAATATATTTAGGTATGGCAGCTTCATCATTACAGTAAAGTGAGAATTTTGAATTTGGCTGAGGAGTCAGGCAGATATTGATGGAAATTGTTGAAGAAAAACATTCCATGAACTTTCACCAAAATTCCCACACTGGGATAAATGCTGAACACTCATTACAGAAGTACCAAGATTTATTTATCTTAAAGACAAAATGGAAACAAGTGAATTTTGTCTATTCTTTGAACTATACTAATCTGCAAAACTCAAAGAAGCTGAAAATGTAGCTGATAATTTTTGTTGCCTTGCCACCTCTTTGCATTTAATCGCCGAGACCAAATATACTAGGTGGCATTTCAGCAGGGTTGTCACATAACTAATCATGCCAACCTCTAATGGGCATTACAATGATCAGCCATCACGGACTGGCATCCTGACTGTGCTAGCGCAGTGCGATGTATTTCCAGGAGGAAGGGGCAGGCAGGAAGAGACAGCCTTCCAGAATGTCAATTTGAGGTGGGGGCTAAATATAATGAGGACAGGACTCATGGGAGTCACCAAACAAAGCCTGAGTTCAAAGAACTGCCCATCTTTGGGTGTTCTGAGTTTTTAGACTTCTTTCCTTTAAATTGTATTTACCTTCCGATGAAAGGAATGTGAAAGGGTCCCCGTTACACATTCTCATAGCTCAGTTCACCCACTGTAATATCCAGGATTCACTCTTTACGCCAAGGAGTTGTTGTGCACGTGTAGGTCCAGGCCTTGCATAGGCTATGAAACTTCTGGTGTGGAATATTAAAGAAAGCGTGAGCTCTCCTCTTCCTTCCAGGCCAGTACTGAAAATCAAGGGCTCAAGAAATCTCCCAATAAAAGAAACCCACATCACAGAAAGGCAGGCTGAGTTCAAACCCAAGGGAAAGAAGAAAAGCACATACAGGTTGGCCCAGTTTTGCTCTAGGCTTTTTTAAAATATTATTTTTTATTTTATTTATTTATTTATTTATTTATTTTGAGGGTGATGGATCTTTGCTCTTGTCGCCCTGGCTGGAGTGCAACGGCATGATCTTGGCTCACTGCAACCTCTGTCTCCTGGGTTCAAGCAATTCTCCTGTCTTAGCCTCCCGAATAGCTGAGATTACAGGTGTGCACCACCTCGCCTGGCTAATTTTTGTATTTTTAGTAGAAACGGGGTTTCACCATGTTGTCCAGGCTGGTCTCGAACTCCTGACCTCAGGTGATCCACCTGCCTTGGCCTCCCAAAGTGCTAGGATTACAGGCATGAGCCACTGCACCCTGCTCTAGGCTTTTAGAAAAGAGGGTCTTGTTCCCTCTATTGGAGTGGTGAGATCCAGAAAGCTAGTAGGACCCAGTCCTGGGATGTGGGAAGGAAGGCATGAGCCAGGTCACTTAGGCCTACCTCTGGCCTGGCATAGGCCCGTCAAAAATAACAACAAGAGGCTGAGTGTGGTAGCTCACACCTGTAATCCCAACACTTTGGGAGGCCAAGGCAGGAGGATTGCTTCAGCTTGGGAGTTCCAGACCAGCCTGAGTGAAACAGCCAGACCTTGTCTCTACAAAAAATAAAAAATAATTAGCCAGGCATGGTGGCATGCACCTCAGTCCCAGCTACTCAGGAGACTGAGATGGGAAGATCGCTTGAATCCAGGAGTCCGAGGCTGCAGTGAGTTATGATCGCACCACTGCACTCATGACAGAATGCAGTCTGGGTGACAGAGCAAAACTCTGTCTCTAGAACAACAACAACAACAACAACAAAGAAAAGAGCAAGTAGAGCCCCCAGAGGGTCATCACAGTCCAAAGCAGCTACTCACCAAAGTAGACAGAGCAGAATAAGAGCTAGAGCTATGAATAAAGAGCATGTCATTGCATAGAGTTTCTTTTCTCTCATACATATAGAAAGGGAGAGAGAGGCCTAAATGCAGAGACAAAGCACGGTGCAAGCCACAGGGAAATCTTCAATTCAGGGTTTTCAATTCAGGAATTATGAGTCTGCCCAGACTTTCTTGGACATCTGACTTGAAGAAGAGAGGAGATGAAAGGATGACCTGAAAATCATTTTTCTTTTGCTGCAGAATGGGGATTCTATGAATATTGCCATGTATCATCTTTTGGGAGTTCCATAGAGATAATGATGCCATCCATTAAAATCTGACAAGTAAAACTCTTGAACACAGATGAATTTCACCACCATGCTGGCTTCTCAACTGCTGCTGCAACGCAATCTCTCCCTCCGAAATCTAAAAACACCGGCAGAGTAGACCATCCTCTTTTTAAGCCTCATTAAATGTTTGGGTGTCAAGATATAGTCACAGTATTTGCAGAATAAGAGTAAGTCTCACGGTGAAACTAGAAAAATTATCAGGATGAGTGGGAGCACTCAAGGAAACATTCTCTTCCTGGTTTACGTTACTGATCCGTAATATCTAGTGCAAAGTCAAAAGAGTTGCATTGTGCAATTTACTAGTTTGATAACTTGAACTGGACATTTCTCTGAACCCCAATTTCTTCACCTATAAAATGAGAATGATACTAACAGCTATTATATGGAATTCCAATGAGAGTCAAATAAGATGATGCATAAGATACTGCTGCACAAGTACTTCTGTAATGGTTACTACTTCTCTACCACTTCTCTGAGAAATAGAATACTGAACTACAAATTTTAAGATGTATACTTCATATTCACTAACACCAGTAATTAAGAACCTTGGCCAGACATGGTGGCTCACACCTGTAATCCCAGCACTTTGCGAGGCCAAGGTGGGTGGATCACCTGAGGTCAGAGTTCAAGACTAGCCTGGCCAACATGGCGAAACCCTATCTCTACTAAAATTATAAAAATTAGACAGCCATGGCAGTGGGCACCTGTAATCCCAGCTACTCAGGAGGCTGAGGCAGGAGAATTGCTTGAACTCAGGAGGCGGAGGTTGCAGTGAGCCAAGATTGTGCCACTGCACTCCAGCCTGGGTGACAAGAGCGAAACTCTGTCTCAAAAAAAAAACCTTAAATTTCTCTTCTTGGTTTTTCTTATTTCTAAAATAAAATAGTCTACAATGAGAGAACTATTGGAGTTGTTTGGGTTAAAAAAAAATAGTCATGGCCTGGCTTGATAGCTCACACCTGTAATCTCAGCACTTTGAGAGCTGAAGCAGGCAGATTGCTGTCGCTTGAGCCTAGGAGTGCGCGACCATCCTGGGCAACACGGTGAAACTGCGTCTCTACAAAAAAATACAAAAATTAGCTGAGCATGGTGGTGTATGCCTGTAGTCCCAGCTACTCTGGGAAGCTGAGATGGTAGAATCACCTAAGCCAGGGAAGTAGAGGCTGCAGTGAACTGTAATCGCACCACTGCACTCCAGCCTAGGCCACAGTGATTTCGTCTCAAGAAAAAAAAAAAAAAAAAAAAGACACTATGTAATCCAAAATATTAGTATTAAAACCACAGTTTCAAAGTTCTATCACAGTCTGTAACGATACCGACTCAAATTTGAAGAAAAAATGGAAACTCATCCCATTAATTTAAGCGAAGTGTCACAGAAATCCATTTCAAACACTATTTCCCCCCACAACGATCTGAAGCTATGCATAAATTATTGGAATTCTCTATCCATGCATTCCAATTATACCACTTTTTGCTTCAGATATTCAGGGACTTCTAAGCATGAATTGCTTGAGACCATATAACTCTACTTATCATAAACATGTTGACCCGCATGTTCTGGATTTTCCAAGAGAGGGTGTGATAGCGTATCAATATCCCCCCACATAGTAGATTTACCTATCCTTATGCATGTGTACCTCCCAATAAAATACATTTACACAAGAATAAGGTAAGACTATGAAAATACAGTCTTTTTTTATTCCATCCAAGCCCAAATAATTTTTCTCAAGTTGCTGCCAAGTTGCTGCCAAGTTGCTGCCAAGTTGCCCAACACTTAACCTTGTCTAAATATCTTTCTACATCTTAAGCCAAGGATTTGGTGGCTGTTAACTTACACTTAACCAAGATTATGAAAAACTGTTGCTGGGATGCTGGAAGAATTACATGTTGCCTCACAGAAAAGGAATGCTGGGGCTTAGCAACTGCCTGCGGAGTCACTTACCAAAGCTGTGCTTGTTTTGCCATTTGTTTGGACAGGTTACGTTTCAGAAACTCTTTTAATTTTTATTTATTTATTTTGTAGAGATGGGGTATCACTAGGTTGCCCAGGCTGCTCTGGAACTCCTGGCCTCAAGTGATCCTCCCACCTCAGCTTCCCAAAGTGCTGGGATTACACACATGGGCCACCATGCCTGGCCTCAGAAACTCCTAATATGTTAGTCATAGAATACCTCAATAACCTAACTTCCACCAGAGTCGACTGTTTCCATTAGAGTTTGTAACTTCTAAAATCATGATTGTGGCTGGGCGCGGTGGCTCACACCTGTAATCCCAGCACTTTGGGAGGCTGAGGAGAGCGGATCACCTGAGGTCAGGAGTTCAAGATCAGCCTGGCCAAAATAGTGAAATCTTGTCTCTACTAAAAATACAAAAAATGAGCCAGGCGTGGTGGCGGATGCCTGTAATCCCAGCTACCCGGGAGGCTGAGGCAGGGGAATGGCTTGAACCCAGGAGGCAGAGGTTGCAGTGAGCGGAGATGGCACCATGGCACTCTAGCCTGGGCAACAAGAGCGAAACTCCATCTCGAAAAGAAAAGAAAAGAAGAAGTTGAATATAAATTACCATACAATCCACAATTCAACTCCTAGGTATCTACACCCAAGAGAAATAAAAACAGGTGTCCACACAAAGACTTTTTCTTTTTTTGAGACAGAGTATCATTCTGTTGCCCAGGCTGGAGGGCAGTGGTGTCATCACAGCTCACTGCAGCCTCGACCTCCTGGGCTCTGGTAACCCTCCCACTGCAGCTTCCTGGATAGCTGGGACTACAGGCATGTGCCACCACATCCACCTAATTTATTGTATTTTTGGTAGAGATGAGGTTTCACCATGTTGCCCAGGCTGGTCTCGAACTCCTGGGCTCAAGCAATCCATGAGCCTCGGCCTCCCAAAGTGCTAGGATTACAGGCATGAGCCACCATGCCCAGCCAATGCAAAGAGTTATGCACATATGCTCATAGAAGTATTATTCATAGTAGCTACAAAAATGGAAACAACTCACATATCCATCACCTGGTGACTAGACAGGCAAAATGTGGTGTGTCCACATGACGGAGCACTACACAGCAATGAAAAGGATCAAACTACTGATACATGCTATGACACAGACTGACCTCATAAACTTTATGGTGAGCAAAAGAAGCCAGACAAAAAGGCCATTAATGGTAAGATTCCACCTCCATAAACTGTTCTGAAAATGTAGATGTATATAGAGATAGAAACTAGTGGTTTCCTGTGACCGGTGGGTGGGAATAGAAATTGATCACAGTGGACAGAAGGGATCTTTAAGGAATGATAGAAAGTTCTGGAAATGGTGAAAGTAGTACAATTCTGTAAGTCTCCCCACACCAAAAATCATCAAATTGTATACTTAAACGTGTGCGTGTGTGTGCACATGTGTGTATTAAAGACAAATATTCTTTAAGGTGGCTCATGCCTGAAATCCCAGCACTTTGGGAGGCTGAGGCGGGTGGATCACGAGGTCAGGAGTTCAAGATCAGCCTGGCCAAGATGGTGAAACCCTGTCTCTACTAAAAATACAAAAATTAGCTGGGCGTGGTGGCGGGTGCCTGTAACCCCAGCTACTCAGGAGGCTGAGGCAGAAAATTACTTGAACCCAGGAGGCGGAGGCTGCAGTGAGCTGAGTTCATGCCACTGCACTCCAGCCTGGGCAGGACAGAGCAAGACTCTAACTCAAAAAAAAAAGACAAACATTCACCCTTTCTTTCCTAGGTCCAGGTTACCAGCTGACCAGGAACCATGATGTTACTGATCTGCTAAATTAGCCAGTCGTGGAACAGCTCTACTCTGAATTCCTTCGAGGTGAAACAAAAAAGAACGAAATAAAGAACAAATGAAAGAGACAAAGAGAGAGAGAAAGAGAAAGAGAAGGAAGGAAGGAAGGGAAGGGGAGGGAAGGGGAGGGGAGGGAAGGGGAGGGCAGGGGAGGGGAGCGAAGGGAAGGGAAGAGGAAAGGAATAATCCTTACTTTTTAGGCCACCGTTAGTTGACTATTTTCTTACTTGAGGCCA
>NW_012106030.1:3605830-3626904 GCF_000951045.1 Mandrillus leucophaeus | reverse complement strand
AAATATTCGGCCGGGCAAGGTGGCTCGATTCTAGATTGTGAATCTAGAAATCCTACTTGGTCCATTTTTTTTCTCATTCATTCTTTTAAGTAATACTTATTTGGTACTTTCTGTGTGCATGTGCCAGGCATTGTTTTAACCATCAAGGAGACAGAAAAGAACAAAATTAATTCAAGTCCCTGCAGGCTTACAGCTTTTACTAGGGATGGTAAAATATATGTTTTAAAGGAGCAACTATTAACACTATTGAGAAGAATAAAGCAGAAAGGAGAAGATTTTTTCTCAAAAAGAAAGAAAGAAAGAAAAAAAAAATCCTTTTTTAATTGTAATGTGAACTAGCACTTGTCACTCAGCCTAGCTCCCATCTACTCCCCTGCAGGGTCAGTAGGTATGAAATGGCTGGAACATCCCAAACATATTCCAGATTCCATATTGGTTCATCCCTCCATGTTTCTGTACACCACGGTTTCCAAGCCTAAGACGTTCCTTTCTTTGACTGTCTCAAAATGCTACGTATCTTTTAAATCCCAACTCAAGAAAGTCTTCCCTTACCCAATAAACAATCACTCCCTCCTCTACTTTAATTCTATGCTTTGTATACACCACCATTATCACCTCTATCAAATAATATTGGAATTGATTTCATTACTGCTATCTCCCCTACTGTGAAAGGCAAAGGGTTTCAAGTTAAAAGGCAGTTCTACCTTATATGTGTGCGACTCTGTATAAGTCATGTTACTTCTGAGTCTTGATTTCTTCTTCTGTAAGGTAAACACAGATATTATCCCATCTCCCTTAGACTACTAAGGAGGCTTAAGTAAGATAATATATGTGAAAGTATTTTTATCAATTATAAAGTACTGACAAATTTTAGTTTGAATAGATGGGATTTTTTAAAGGTATTTAATGGACCACACGATTTAGGAAAAAGATGTGATCTCTCCATTCTGTTGAAACTGCTCTAGTGAAGACTCCCAGTGAGCACTGACCTCCAAAATGCCTAAACCCACAGATCTATTCTCAGTTCTCATCTTCATCCTTCAGGAACACTTGACACAGATGGTCTTGCCTTCCTCCTGGAAACACTTCCTTCCCTGGGCTTTCACCCCAGCGGCACTCCCTTTTCATTATTACTGCTTCCTGCCCACTTCTAAATCTGGAAGACCTTAAAGCTCAGTACCTAGACCTCTTGTCTTTCTATACTCACTCCTAGGTAATCCCAGCCAGTCTCCTGGCTTTA
The DNA here is from genome assembly GCF_000951045.1 of Mandrillus leucophaeus. Taxonomy (NCBI): domain Eukaryota; kingdom Metazoa; phylum Chordata; class Mammalia; order Primates; family Cercopithecidae; genus Mandrillus; species Mandrillus leucophaeus. Next base: position 3,625,664 of record NW_012106030.1, on the reverse strand, counting down.
AATAGCATTTAATTTCTTACAACTCACAAATCTGTCTCTACACTTCTCTGAAAACCAGACCTGTTTACCAAATTGCCTGAATGCCTAAAAAGTATCTTAATTTTGGCCAGGTGCGGTGGCTCATGCCTGTAATCCCAGCACTTTGGGAGGCTAAGTCGGGCGGATCACCTAAGGTCAGGAGTTCAAGACCAGCCTGTTCAACATGGTGAAAACCCATCTCTAATAACAAAGAAAAATTAGCCAGGCTTGGTGGCAGGTGCCTGTAATCCCAGCTACACAGGAGACTGAGGCAGGAGAATCACTGGAACCTGGGAGGCAGAGGTTGCAGTGAACCAAGATGGTGCCACTGCACTCCAGCCTGGGCAACAGAGCGAGACTCCATCTCAAAAAAAAAAAAAAAAAATTTTTAATTGCATCCAAACTGAACTCCTGGTATCCTATGCCCCAAGCCTGATTCTCGTCTCAATTATTAGCTATCTGGTCCTTCTGGAAGTTCAGGACAAAAATCTCAGACTCATACTCCACTCCTCTCTTTGTCTCATACTTCCCATCCAACCCACCAGAAAAACTTTAATACCAAAATATATTCAGACTTCAACTCCTTTTCACTACCTCTATATTACTTTTACCCTGTTACCAAGTCAATATCACCTCTCATTGGGATAAGCGAAACAGCTTCCTAAATGGTGTCCCTGTTTCTGCCCCTGCCCACGCCTTTCACCTGGTCTCAACCCACCAGCCAGAGTTATCCTGTTACAGCAGAGCATTCATCCTTCAAAACATTTCAATAACATCCCACATCCCTCGGTATAAAATCCTAAGCCTTTACCATGGCCTTCAAGGCTCCTTGGCACCTACCCACCATATTCCTCTTTCCTCTCCTACCACTGTCCCCATTGCTCACTCTACTCCAGCCACTGCACCCTCCTTGCTTTCTCTGAATACATCAGACACTTGTCGTTTCCTCTGCCTGCACGCTCTTCTCCTGAGCATCACGTAGGCCATTCCCTCACTTTCTTCAAATTCATCCTCACATGTCACCTTCTCCATAAGGTCATCCCCCACTATCCATCTGAAGTTTGCAACTCTCTCCCCTTCTACTCTTTATTCCTCCTTTCTGCTTTATTCTTCTCAATAGTAATAGTTGCTCCTTTTAAACATATATTTTACCGTCACTAGTAAAAGCTCTAAGCCTGCAGGGACTTGAATTAATTTTGTTCTTTTCTGTCTCCTTGATGGTTAAAACAATGCCTGGCACAAGCACACAGAAAGTACTAAATAAGTATTACTTAAAAGAATGAATAAGAAAAAAAAATGAACCAAGTAGGCGTTCTAGATTCATAAAAAACATACTTCTAAATACCTTTATCTTTAACAATAATGGGCAGAACTATAATCAAAGTTCTTAGAAATGGACGAAATTTTAAAATTAGCAAATTTGGCTGGGCACGGTGGCTCATGCCTGTAATCCCAGCACACTGGGAGACCAAGGTAGGTGGATCACAAGGTCAGGAGTTCAAAACCAGCCTGGCCACTATGGTGAAACCCTATCTCTACTAAAAATACAAAAAAATTAGCCAGGCCTGGTGGCAGGCACCTGTAGTCCTAGCTACTCCTACTCGGGAGGCTGAGGCAGGCGAATGGCTTGAACCTGGGAGGCGGAGGTTGCAGTGAGCTGAGATTGCGCCACTGCACTCCAGCCTGGGTAACAGAGTGAGGCTCCAACTCAAAAAAAAAAATCAGCAAATTTGAAGCCACAAAGGAGAAATCAAAGTAAATTTGGGAACACAAATAAGTACCAAAAGAAACTTATAGCAAATAAATGAGTAGAAATGGTTCTCAGAATACAACTAAATATGCACCTCCTTGACTTAATATAAAAGCCAAAGTTAAGGCCGGGCACAGTGGCTCACGCCTGTAATACCAGCAGTTTGGGAGGCCGAGGCGGGTAGATCACCTAAGGTAGGGGGTTTGAGACCAGCCTGACCAACATGGAGAAACCTCATCTCTACTAAAAACACAAAAATTAGCCTGGCATGGTGGTGCATGCCTGTAAGCCCAGCTACTCAGGAGGCTGAGGCAGGAAAATCACTTGAACCCGGAAGGCAGAGGTTGCGGTAAGCCGAGATGGCACCATTGCACTCCAGCCTGGGCAACAAAGCAAAACTCCGTCTCAAAAAAAAAAAAAAAGAAACAAAGTTAAATAAATGCTTTTGATGTACTTATGAGATGCTTAGCATGCATTATATTCATTATTTTTAGAAGGCATAGCTGAATATTTAGGTTTTCTTTCTGTGTAAGTTTATTGTGAACACCATGGTGGACTGTTCTAGGTTCAGTAATTCAAACTGATCCAAGTGAACGGGCAGTTTTAAATAACCAAGACTATAAAATCTGCTATCTATAGTAAAGTTTTTAAGTATATTTGGTTATCACTTCAAACATTAACAACATATAGACATTTTTAAATGAATGCATTATTTTAAACGCTGTAATTACAAAGTATTATATTAGTAGTTGCTATACTGATGATGCATAATCTGCTAATTAAAATGAATGCTTTCAACAAACAGAAAGTTTCGGAAACATATTTTAAAAAGGATCTTTTCCTATTTTAATACTGATTAATTCCATATTTTTATTCTTAACATTATTATATCTAGGCAAATATCTGCAAGTAAATTACAAATGAGAAGTAATACCTTAACATTCCTACCTGAAACTTCCTAAAGATAAAATGAATATACTCTTCCTTGAACTAAATAATCACTCAGAAGGCAATGCATATTGCTATATTACAGACCTAGAAAATGAAAATCCATGACTTGAGACTTCATTTCAAAATGAAATGCTATGCTTCTAAGTGCTATTTATATTAACTATAAGTTTTTTATTTAACTAAAGACCATTCTATAAAATTAGTAATAGAAAATGTGCTACAGTTCTTGATTTCCACATCAAGAAACCACTGAGTCATCACTTTATATTTTAGCTGAAAAGTGAATAAACACGAGTTTTTAAACCATATCTAAATCATTGATAGCACTGAAAATAGAGAATTTCAGTAAGCCAATTATAGAAAGCCACTATTATCTCAACCTACAGATATTTCAGTTAGAAAATGTAAGGGTCACATACTCCAAGGTGAGCCACGACCTTCAGAAATATACTCATGCAGAGTACGACTTAATGCATGCTTGTTGGAGTAAATTTATCTGCATTCAACTGGATATAAGATTTGAATTAAATATAGTTTTACAGAAAAACATTTAAACACATACAAAGTTCTGTCCAAATTGACTTTGAATATTTCAGTGAATATTTGGTTAATGTGGCTTGAAACTTGTAAGGCAGACAACAAAGGAAGTTGGAAGTATTAAAACATCACTAAGTCATTATGAAAGCAAGTAACAGTACTTCTTATTACGTTTACAGATGCCTAGCCCTGTTTTTTCCTACATCTGTGCTTTTTAAAAAAACATGACAACCCTATGAGATAAGTGTTAGGATACACACATTGCAAATGAGGATATTAGGAGCCACGAAAATCCAGTAACCTGGAGGAGGTATCATAGTTAGTAATTGCCTAGGCTATGATTCGAACTCAGGTCTGTTTTACTCCAAAGTCTCTTTCTAAATCTCTGATCTCAACTCTGGGTGGCCATTATAACAAATTCAAACATATTCACTTCAGATATTTGTAGGTAAAACCCTTGTCGGGAAATAATACTGTACTTTCCACCTCCAAAATAATATTCCAGCAGATAAACTTTTATTGAGAACGTTTAAGGAAATCTGAAATTTCCATACAGCACACTTAGTTGAGAGTATACTTGACAGAAATTTTAAGGCATGTTTCTTGAACTAATCCTATCTGAGCTAAGCAGTCAAACAAAATAATTGTAATTAATTCGCATTAAGTTTATCATGCCGAGGCCAGGCACATGGCTCACGCCTGTAATCCCAGCACTTTGGGAGGCCGAGGCAGGCAGATCACCTGAGGTCAGGAGTTTGAGACCAGCCTGGCCAACATGGCAAAACCCGGTTTCTACTAAAAGTATAAAAAGTAGCCAGGCATGGTGGTGGGCACCTGTAATCCCAGCTACTCAGGAGGCTGAGGCAGAAGAATTCCTTCAACCTGGGAGGCAGAGGTTGCAGTGAGCCGAGATTGCACCACTGCACTTCAGGCTGGGCAACAAGAGCGAGACTCCGTCTCAAAAGAAAAAAAAAAAGTTTATTATGCCGTTAACTCTGTTGTTCAATGATGTAAAAGAAACTTTACAAGAGAGGATGTATCTTATTTATAGAAGCAAGCAACAAATCATAGAATCTTAAAAGATTTGAAAAATCTTTTAAGTTATTTAACTTAACCTTCATTTTATTGGTAATAAACAGAAGCCCAGGAAGGTTAAGTAGCTTATTTATGTTTACACAACTAGAAAGAAGCAAATTGTAATGTTACTTTTTTACTCATAACGAGATAAAAATATTTCCAATTCCCAGTTAATTTATTTGACCAGACCACAGAAAGAAAGTTCTTACTTTCCATCGCAAACAGTCACTTAAACAAGGATTGTAAATACCGTATCAAAATTAACTTTTTATATTACCAACAGTAGTTATGTGAATTTTTAACTACTTTCTCATAGAGGTGAACAAAAACTAATTGTAAGACTTAAAAGAAGGAATAGAAGACTCTTATGACCACTATAAAAACTTGATGTATACCATAAAGATCAAACAAATTTACGGGCTCTGTTATTACAAACTCAAGGTTTTCATTTTGAGATAACTTATTACAAACTCAAGGTTTTCATTTTGAGTCAATTTTATATTGACTCTCAGTCGTTAGACATTTATTTTGGGCCATTTTTGGATTTTGTTTACCAAAATGAAGTGTCAAAATGAAGAAAAATAATGGTAACGCAAACCACATAAGCTCTGCTAACACAGGACTTAGAAATATCTACTGCGATATTTAAGAAGCAAATCAATCATAAAGTAGGATATTTGCCTACTGGATGCATCAACATTACAAAATTTCCTTAGTGACCATATAATCTGCATTCATTATGTGTGCTAATCTTGAAGAACACATGGTAAAATTAATAAAATTCCATCACAAGTACCCAAATCATCATCCTAAATAAGAAAGGATCTACAGAAAACAGTTTAAAACAAGGAAGTCCAAAGTCATAAATCACTCTGATCACACAGCCGCTCAAAATAACTAGTCAAATCTCTAGGTATAAACCCCAGACCAAAAATGAAGTCCTCATAGAGTATCTAAAAAGCAACATACCTTTTTTACGGTGGAGAATTCCCAGAGATCAAATTGTAATCCATATAGAAAAGGTATCACCAAAACTTCCAATGATTTAACTGTTAAGTAACTCCAGATGAATCCAGGAATGATTTGACCTTGTATTGGTACTTCCATATTGTTGGCTGATAGAAAGATCCAGTAAGAACAACGCAGAAGGAAGGAGGTCAGTGCTAGGAAGTACTCCAGCAAATGCATGATGCTTTATAGATGCTGATAATAGTAATTACACCTATACAATTGAAATTAATTAAAGTTAGCTTCCAAGTTATTCTGCCTCCTCACTTTCTAAAAGGAAGTAATTGTTGCAATAATATATTTCAGTCTTTGATACGAAAACTCAAAACTACGTAGTTCTAGCAGTTGAATCATTTCTAGGTACAAGTCTTCAATAGTAACTACTATATACAGAATCAAAAGTTGAAGAAGCTAAAAGACAATGTTTGGGTGTTTCCTCAAGTTATTGACAGTGCATGCAGTTTGATGTTTCAATTGTCTCGTCAAAAGTAAGTCCAAGGGAGTGAGGAAAGCCTCTAGCACTTGGGAATATACGAGAGAAGAAAGTGAAGAAGGTAATAAACTATCTTGGCATTAGAAATGATCTCACAAAACATACCTGAAGATAATAATCTTTAGGTTATTCTGCATGTAGAATTCCAAAAGCCTATTCTGCATATTCCTAATATTTATATATCACCTCAGATAGGGCATACATTTGCCCACTTTCAACAAATCCCCAACTTCAGTCTCCAAAATGCTTTTCCTTTTTTTTTTTTTGAGACAGAGCCTGGCTCTGTCAGCCAGGCTGGAGTGCAATGGCATGATCTCAGCTCATTGCAACCTCAGCCTCCTGGATTCAAGCGATTCTCCTGCCTCAGCCTCCCAAGTAGCCGGGACTACAGGCACGCACCGCTACGCCCAGCTAATTTTTGTATTGTTAGCAGAGAAGGGGTTTCGCCATGTTGGCCAGGCTGGTCTCGAACTCCTGACCTCAAGAGATCCACCCGTCTCGGCCTCCCAAAGTGCTGGGATTACAGTGAGCCACCGCGCCCGGCCCCCAAAATGCTTTTTCTACAAACCAATTGACAGTATGGGATAAACAACTCCTGTATAAAATGGAAAAGCGATGGCAGAAATTGTACCTAAACTGGCAATGTTTACTAGGTGTTGAGTGTTCCCCTCATTCGAGCATGACCCAACCTAGAAACATTCCGAAGTTAAGCTACTTAGGAAACAAAGTTAGGGCGTCTTCTTTAGCCTATGAAGACGGAGTGGTCTGCGCTGCCTCTTCACCCCGCAGAAGCACTAACAGCCATCCCTCTTTTGGGCGGGCGTGGCAGATAGAAACAAAAGGTTAAAACACAAAAGGCGGGGCGGAAGGCTGGGTCAGAGGAGCTTCTGGGGCTCACGTTCTGCTTTCTATTCAAACACGTTGAAATGGGGTTGGGGGCGGGGGTGATGGAAAGTGAGAGAGGTGAGGACGGATCCCAAGGATAGCCTGGGTTATTCCGGGTGGATCGTGAAATTGAAAGGGGCGAACGGGATGGTTCTAACTAGTGGTCCAGGCCCCATCCCCTCCATCCCTGCATCTCTGACAGTCTGGAACCTGTGGCTTCCTCCACCCCTCTCAGCCCCGAAGAAAACTTTCTGAACTCTTATCTGTTTGTTGTAAACCTCTCCTTGACCGCTAACACAAGGGTCCAATCCCCTCCAACCCAAACCTTCCTTCCTTCCATTGTTGCACCGTTTTTATATTGTGCGTGGTATCTACAGAGCGCTCTGCAGACAGCTAACTTATACAAACGACCCCCATATCCATATCGCTTTCTTTTGCATGACCAAAGTCAGGGTTAGGGTGGGGACGAGGCTGGACTTGCCCCTCTCAATTTCTGCATATTCATCCCTACAAGAGTGCAGCTGGAAGAAAGCGAGGCAATACTCCCTCACCCCACCCTTTTGATACCCTCCTCCCCATCCCCCCAGCCCCTCATATAAAGAAGCACATGAGATAAATGCCTACTTGGCTTTTGCCTATTAAAAATAAACAAATGAAACAATTGCGCGAGTTCTTTAAAGAACAAAAGGGAGGGGAATGGGGAAAGGAGGTACAATTTACCAGCCAAACTTTGCCACTGAGCTACTCCTCTGCCCTCCGAAGGGCGGGGAGCGGGGCGAGTTGAGGGGAGAGAGGTAAACAAGACAACAGTCCCCACTCACCTTCTTCCCCACTTCGTCGCACTTTTAAGGGACATTTCCCCCGCTGCAGTCCGCGAGGCGTTCGGACACTTTTTCCTGGCCTGACAGCAGAGAAAGTCGCGGCGGCAAAGTTGCGAGAGAGAGATACCCCGGCGTCCGGGGAGAGGGGAGGAAAGAGAGTTCATCAGAGTTCCCCCTTTTGTTCCAAGTCCCGGAGCAGACAAAGAGGCGGCGAGCGGCGGCAGGTTTCTCCCTCTCACCCCTTCTTCCTCTCTCCCTCCCCTCCCTCCCCGCCCCCTCCCTCTCCCCGCATCTCCCGCCCGACTCGGGAACCTCCGAGGCGAGCTGGGGCTGCTCGGTCCCCAGTTCATCGCAACTCTGCCCGGACCGTCTCCTCCCACTGCCTGGCTCGAAACTTTTCCCGGGAGATGCCAGCCCTGGCCCCCTCCGCACCGCGCACAAGTCTGGGGCGGTGGGCAGGGGATCTCCAAAATCATTGTTTCCCGGAGATGCACCTCTTTGTTTGCACTTTCCCTGCCAATCAATGTGAACCATTCACTTGGGCATCGAGTTTCTGCCCGTTTTTCGTCATCCCAAGAGACAAAATGCAAAGGGTAGGGGGTCAACCCTAGATAAAGGCGCTTACACAATCAGAGGTGGGGCGCAGGATAGGCTCTTCATCCTTCTTCGTCCTCTCGGATTCACCCTCCTCCACCCAACACACAGAACAACTCTAAGGGGCTCCAAGTGTTAGGAAATTCTCCTCACCGGCCCTTCCCCACCTACCCCCACCCACGCTGTCCCTCTGGAGAACCCTCTAATTGGCAGGACAAAGGCCAGCTCGGGGTTCGGCCGAGGCCTCCATCCATCCCTCGGGGCTACCTGTTGCTGTAGGCGCAGCGCAACTCGGTCCAGGGGCTCCAAGGAAGGATTCCCAGCTCCAGCATCGTGCCCACCTTCTCAGGCCCTGAACTTCCCCTAATCTCAAACTGCGAAGGCAAGGCTCTCAGGACGATCAGGCTCCCTCTGACCCTAGAGCCAGGCGCTGCTCACTCGTCCTCTTCCCTACACCATATCCTCGTGCTCACCCCAAAGATATGAGTCGGGGTCCCAGACCGCCTCCTCATCCTCTACCCCCTGCCGCGACACGTCCCGGCCAAGCATCCCCTCTTTCCTTCCCCTCCCCCACTGCCTTGTCCCGGACAAATCAGGTGTCTCGGACCAGGGACAGCTCCTGACCCTTCCCCAGGTTCTTTCCTGTCATCCTCAACCTCTAGAATTGGGATCCCATCCAAATGGTCCCCCACCCCTCGACCCTGATCCCAACTTCGGGCCACAGCATTGGCTCGCTGAGTGACTCAGAGCAGCACTCGTTTTCCTTCTAGGTTCACTAGAATTGAAGAAAAAGAAAGCAGGGAGGCGGGGGAAATGGGAGAGAGTGGGGGCCCGCATGGGGAAGCAATTTCTAGGGCAAAAGAAAAAAACATTCCCATGCCAACACCCACCCTCTAGATGGTATCCAGCCTGTCGCGCACCTTTGCTTCCACCCTCTTTCCTTTCTCCCCATCCCAGACTTGGGATCTTTTCGGGTTGATGAAGTTTGGGGGTAGAGGGATGAGGCAGACGGAAGCTTGGGGACCTGGGGGCTATGTCCTGGGTAGGCTTGCGGGGGGAGGGGCATTCAGGGAAGGGCTCCCGCTGGGTCCGGAATGTCGTGGCGGTAGGTCCCTGCACCCGCCCAGCGACTCCTTGCCAAGGTCTCTCCTCCAGAGCAGAACAAAGACGCCGCGAGGAGAGCTTCTGTCCTCGCCTCCCCCGCCCAGCGCTTCACTCGCACCAGCCCACGCCGCTCTCGGAAACTTTACAGCCAACTTCCCCTAGAGTTCGTGCGCGCGGCGAAGGGGGCCAGAAGGAGAAACCGGGACAATTGCATCCCGGGACCAGAGATGCCCTCTTCCCCGTCCCCTCCCGGACAGGGAGCACCACCTCTTGCGCCGCCCGTCCCGGTCCGCGAGCTGGGCGACCCCCGGTGCCAGGGCGAGCGGAGCACGCGCTTTCCCCAGCTCCTTAAGGGAATGATGTTTCTTGAGTTTGGACGCGTACAGTGCTGGGCAGTGGGGTCAGAGGAAAGAGGTGGCCAAGAGATAAAGAAGCGGCCGCCGGCAACGCGCAGGGCCGCGGCTCTGGCCGCTAAGTGAGGCCCAGGGCGCAGGAAGCGCACGGGTGTGAGCCGCGCCCGTCGGGCCGGGTTCCTGCGCGTCCCGTTCCGCCCTCGGATCCCAGGGAGCAGCCGTGAGGCAGGACTCAGGGCCCGCCCGGGCGGGCCTCCTGGAGCGTCGGCCTCCTCACCTGCAGGGAGCCTCGTCACCTGCGCCGTCGCCTCGCGGAGCCCTGGGTCTCTCGGGCAGTCAGTCGGCTACTGGAAGCTCAGGAACCTCATCTTAGGCGAGGAATCTTGAACGCACCACAACCAACCACAAAGAGAAAACAGCCCCCACCCACTCCTGTCTGGCACATTTTCCTCTTTGTTTAATTATGTTGACTTCCAGAATTCTCTTTTTAGGAGAAGCCTACCCTCCCCGAGACAAAACCTTTCCTTCTCTTATCCTCAGGGATCTGCGTGGAAAATAATGAAAAGTCAGTACTTTGAGACAATTCCATTCTGCTGCCTCTCGAAAATCCAGGTTATAGGGTAAATCAACCAAGATAGGGTTTTTGACTTCGAAATAACACCCAATACTCCATTTACTAATCAGAGCTATTAAAGCATTACCGATCCTTTGAAAATGTTTACCGTTTGTTTCTCTCTTTTTTCAGGGAATGAAGAATAAGGGTCATTTGCTAGGTGCAAAAGTCAATATGGCCTTAAGAAGGCTTTCTTCCTGCTGCCTGTCTTTATGAAATATTGCTCTCAGAGCTGTTTGAAGTATCTCTCTTTCCCAACCTGCTTGCGAACTAACTGATTTCTTCCTGGAATCTTGGTCTTCAACCGATCAGAGCTCCATCTCTGTAATAAAGCCGGCTGCTGGGACAATGTATGAGCTGTAGACTCCTACCTTTTAAAGCATACCATCTTTTTCTCAGATGTCACCAGAGCTTTAATATCTTTTTAAAGAGTTAATTAACATCATCTAGGCTCAAAGATGGATATAGCAGAGCATATAAGCCAGGTATCTTTTCTGTACTAACAGGGTTGGGGCTCCAACAGTATGTCATGGGCTTCCTACCGGCAGGCCAATGGCATCTTACTCTTCCCTCTCTGCTTCCCCATTCAAGGGCTTCCTCTGGCTGCCAGGCCCCACTTTGCCAGTGCAGAGGGGCAGGCCAGAGGAGCTAAGCAGTTAATTCCTCTCAGAGCAGCCCTCAACCAATCAAAGATTGGTTTTGAGGCCAGGCATGGTGGCTCACAACTGTAATCCCAACACTTTACAAGGTAGGTGGATCATTTGAGGGCAGGAGTTCGAGACCAGCCTGGCCCACATGGTGAAACCTTGTATCTACTAAAAAATACAAAAATTAGTGGGGCGTGGTGGTATATGCCTGTAAATCCAGCTACTCAAGAGGCTGAGACAGGAGAATTGCTTGAACCCATGAGGTGGTGATTGCAGTGAGCCTAGATAGTGCCACTGCACTCCAGACTGGGCAGCAAACTAACACAACCTCTCAAAAAAGAAAGAAAAAAAAAAGGTGTTGACATAAAAATACTCCAGCTTCCCACTGAGCTTAGGACTACGGTAAATTGTACTCTAGTCTCCCAAAGGTGCCCAACTTTTGAGGTTCAGGTACACACAGCAGTAACCTCCCCTTTAGGGAACAGTGTTACCTGCCTGCTATCCTTCCTTCCTTCCTGGTTTCCCTACTTATTTCCTTACTCTCTTCCCCACCAATGCTTTCCAGGATCACATCCCAAATAGATTACAATACTTGCCCTCAAATCCTACCCTTTGGGTCAGTTTCTGGGGAAACACAACCTAAGAAACCTCTTATATATGTTCCTCCTAAAGGGAGGACTCTGTTCTATTTGGAGAATGAAGTTACGATACCCGATTTTCTCTAAAAAAGACGTTATTCCAGTAATGAGAAATGTTTTGAGTTAACTAGTTCATTTTCTATGAAATAGTTTAAAATTAGATAGCATACTAATATGAAAGAAATATATTAAGTAGCAATAAGTAGGATCATACGTCATATGTGAAAGTTTTGCACATAGAGTCATTAGATAAACAGAAAGAAGCTCCATAAGTCTAATGCTGGCAATCAGCAATGCAACAGGAATACCGTTAGAATCACACTGTTGAAAAAATTAGTCAGAAGTAACATAGCTTTTGATTGAATCCCCCACGAGAGTGAAGAAGTATGATAAACATTTCCCATACTATATGACCAGTGAGAGATCCCACAGTGTCTTTCTGCAAACTTCTTATAGCATTAATTGGCCAACTACTTAATGCAACATTTTTTCTTTCTTTCTTTCTTTTTTTTTTTTTTTGGCGACAGAGTCTTACTCTGTCGCCCAGGCTGGAGTGCAGTGGTGCCATCTTGGCTCACTGCAAGCTCCGCTTCCTGAATTCAAGCAATTCTCCTGCCTCAGCCTCCTGAGTAGCTGGGATTACAGGCGTGCAGCATCACGCCCAGCTAATTTTTGTGTTTTTATTAGAGATGGGGTTTCACCATGTTGGTCAGGCTGGTCTCGAATTCCTGACCTCAGGTGATCCACCCGCCTCAGCCTCCCAAAGTGTCGTGATTACAGGCGTGAGCCACCTCGCCCGGCCGCAACATTTTTTCATAGGTGTGAAATGATATATTAAATATCCTCTTAGCCACCATTACGAATAGGTCATCAACTGTTCACATAATTATAGGCGCCTAATGCTGCTCCTAGCTCCAGAATTTTCTTTCTTAGGTTGCTTTCACCTCTGTTTTTCTGAAGTTAACACTGTAGTAGTCATTAGTGCTATTCAGCAAATTTTTATCTCTTTCTGGCTACATGGTAGAATGCAATTCCCTGCCTACCCTGGGTCAGATGTGGCCACATGATTTGTCCTGGCCAATGAAATGCGAGCATGAACTATGTTTGTCTCTTCCAGGTGGAAACTTTAAGATTTTGGTGTATGATTTTGACATGCCCCTTTTCCATCCGCTACAGTGCTGGATAGGGATGCTGATTTAGCCTGGGTACCAAACTGAGTACCCACCAGTCAACCCTCAGTGATCATTTAGTGTGAACAAAAAAATGAAATTTTCTTATTACAAACCACTGAAATTTTAGGGTTGTTTGTAATTGTAGCCTAACCTGGTTGATTCTCACTTGTTCAGACACTCTCAGTCATTTATCTTTGCCAAGTTACATGTATGGTTTCCTTATGGGTTTTAGATCTTGGAAAGTTTACTCAGAAGCCCACATGAACTTCCCACAGTATTCTCTAGGATTTCAAGTTTCATGGTACTGTGCAGGGTAAATTGTTTTCTTTATGAAATATTAGTTTATCTTGTTAAAAAAGACTACCAACCAATTAATAAGAAAGGAGTGAGGTCGGGTGTAGTGGCTCATGCATGTAATCCCAGCATTTTGGGAGGCTGAGGAGGCAAATCACTTGAGCTAAAATGTTCAAGACCATCCTGGCCAACATGACAAAACCAGTCTCTATTAAAAATATAAACATTTTTAATTTTTACTAAAAATACTCTACTAAAAATATAATATATATACATCTCTACCAAAAATATAAAAATTAGCCAGGCGTGGTGGTATGCACCTGCAATCCCAGCTACTCAGGAGGCTGAGGCAGGAGAATCGCTTGAACCTGGGAGGCGGAGGTTGCAGTGAGCCAAGGTTGCACCATTGCACTCCAGCCTGGGCAAGAGTGAGACTCCGTCTTAAAATAAATAAATAAATAAATGTGAGACTCCATCTCAAAATAAATAAATACAAAAATTATCTGGGCGTGGTGGCACACACCTGTAATCCCAGCTACTAAGGAGGCTGAGGCCTGAGAATTGCTTGAACCCAGGAGGTGGAGGTTGCAGTGAGCTGAGATCGCACTACTGCACTACAGCCTGGAGGACTGAATGAAATTGTGTCTCAAAAAAAAAACCAAAAAACGAAGGAAAGAAAAAGAAAAAAGAAACAGGCCGGGCATGGTGGCTTATGTCTGTAATCTCAGCACTTTGGGAGGCCGAGGCAAGCAGATCATGAGGTCAGGAGTTCGAGACGAGCCTGGCCAACATAATGAGGCCCTGTCTCTACTAAAAACACTAAAATTAGCCGGATGTGGTGGCACGCGCCTGTAGTCCCAGCTATTCAGGAGGCTGCGGCAGGAGAATCGCTTGAATCCAGGAGGCAGGGGTTGCAGTGAGCCGAGATCACACCATTGCACTCCAGTCTGAGTGACGAGAGTAAGACTCCATCCCAAAAAAAAAAAAAAAAATCATAAAAACAAAAAACAAAAATTAAGAAGAAAGAAAGAAAGGGGTAGGATTTTTCAGACTTTGGTATATTTCGTTTTTGTATCTGTCCACAGAGATAATCAACTCTCCTCAGTCTTTATGGTTGGCTTACCAATTTTCAGGGCTTTTTTGACTAGCACTGGGAACTCAGCAAGTCTTCATCCCACTTTGTTTTAAACTATATTTCTTTAGACAAGTCATTGGTTTTATTTACCTGCTGAAACTGAGAAGTAATTACCTACTTCATAGGGTTGTTATGAGGATTAAATGAGATACTTAACTAAAGTGCTTAATCTAGAAGTGACATACAGTAACAGCTACCATTGAGTTTCAGATACTCCGCGGCTTGCCTAACAATTTTCCTGCAGTCAGAAACATTACTGAGGAGAGCTGCCTGTTCTGAAATGTTTTTCATTTTCTTGGTTCCAAGCAATGATGATTTTATTGCAAAAATATTTTTAAGAATAATGAACAGTCCATCTTTTTCCTTTCTCAAAAGGTATCTAGAAGACTGAAATTCTGTTTTTTTCTAAGCCCTACAGATTGTTGGTTTTTCCTTGTACACTGGTTGTTTTTACTATATTCTTCTAATTACTTTCATTTCTTAGGGTAAAATCTAAGCTTCATAGCATACCGAGGCCCTCCCGCTACGACTTTCTCTTTACCCCTCCCTCAATCTTTAATTTCCATCAATCTCTGACTCACACTGCACTCTGATAATGCTAAACTGCTTGTAGCAATACTGTGGCAGGCCTACGTGCTTTTACTCACATTATTCTCTCTGATGACATTTATCCTACCTTTCTCCTGTTTCTAATTCTTATTCACCTTTCAGATCCTTTTAAGCTCTCATTTCCTAAGGGAAGCCTTTCTAGAACCCCCCAAGTTAGACTAAGTGTCCCTCCTCGGTGGTCACATTGCAGATCTCTATCCTCTCAGGAGATAGAATTTTTTATTAAGAGTGTGAATTTTTCAGTCACCTGCTTGGTGTGCAGAACCTGACTTGCTTTGTGCTTATGATCAGATTACTTCGCTTTTTTTTCTTCTTTTATGAGACAGAGTCTTGCTCTGTCACCCAGGCTGGAGTGCAGTGGTGCAATCTCGGTTCACTGCAACCTCCACCTCCCGGTTCAAGCGATTCTCATTCATGCCTCAGCCTCCCAAGCAGCTGAGATGACAGGCATGTGCCACCACACCCAGCAATTTTTTTTTTTTTTTTTTTTTTTTTTTTTTTTTAGAGTTAGGATTTCACCATGTTGGCCAGGCTGGTCTCCAACTCCTGTCCTCAAGTGATCCACCTGCCTCAGTCTCCCAAAGTGTTGAGATTACAGGTGTGAGCTACCGCACCTGGCCTACTTCAGCATTTTTTTTTTTTTTTTTTTTTTGAGACGGAGTCTCGCTCTGTCGCCCAGGCTGGAGTGCAGTGGCCGGATCTCAGCTCACTGCAAGCTCCGCCTCCCGGCTTCCCGCCATTCTCCTGCCTCAGCCTCCCGAGTAGCTGGGACTACAGGCGCCCGCCACCTTGCCCGGCTAATTTTTTTGTATTTGTATTTTTAGTAGAGACGGGGTTTCACCGTGTTAGCCATGATGGTCTCAATCTCCTGACCTTGTGATCCGCCCGCCTCGGCCTCCCAAAGTGCTGGGATTACAGGCTTGAGCCACCGCGCCCGGCCTACTTCAGCATTTTGAACCTCTGTTACCATGTGTAAAACAACATATCACCACCTGCATCGCAAGACTGTAAAGATAAAATGTCATCCAAAATGTAAAGTGCTTACCAGATAAACCTGACAAGTAAAAACAGCTGACATTTATTGAGTTCTATCGTTTAGAAAGAAAGTTAAAGCAGTGAGATAGTAGATGGTAAATTTCCTTTTGATTCTCAGCTTTTCTTCTCAGCTATAAAGGTCTGAAACTTCCATAAATGATCTTCCTTAAGGATGATGGGCATTGAAAATAAAAGCTACACAAATTCTCAAGAGACCGCTGATCTACATAAGTTACACCAGAAACTAGACTTCCGAATCAGCAGCACTACTTTTTTTCTTTTTTCCTTTTTTTTTTTTTCGTTTGAGACAGGGTCTTGCTCTGTTGCCCAGGCTGGAGTGCAGTGGTGTGATCTCAGCTCACTGTAGACTTGACCTCCCAGGCTAAAGCAATCCTCCCACCTCAGCCTCCTGAGTAGCTGGGACTATAGGCGAGTGCCACCATGCCCAGCCAGTTTTTTTTGTATTTTTTGTAGAGACAGGGTTTCACCATATTGCCCAGGCTGGTTTTGAACTCCTGAGCTCAAGCGATGTGCCCAACTCGGCCTCCCAAAGTGCTGGGATTACAAGCATGAGCCACCACGCCCAGCCAATATCTTTCAAATATAGATTGAAATATTTCTTCCTACAGATGTTTATTTCCTTTCCTCCCCAGCACCTTTGCAGTCTTGCTTTTGCACTCCTAGATCCTATCAGATAACTGTCCTAACATTCATGCTGTTATAATATACACTTCATGTGGAATCAGTTTTCTATCCATTATAGAGCTTTCTCTGAAACCTTGGCATTAGTTAGATGAATGGGTGGTACCTTTTTCAGTAAAAAGTACATCACAGCTTCTGATTACAAACTCACGTTCTTGGATGATCACCCTATGTAGATACAAAGCAGTCTTCAGGCTAACATGATTATGCAGGAGAAATATTTTTAACTTCCTGGGAGAAAAAAAGATCCTGATCCTATTCTAATGATGCTAAATGGCATTATTTGGGGGTTCCACTCCTGGCTTTCTGTTGCATAACGTTTATCCCTTATGCCTGACTTAGATAGTCTTTACCCCAAAGGCAGTAGAATTGAATGGAAATACTCTTACCTGTTTTCTTTTGATTCTGCATCATATTTGTGCTCCAAAATTCACGTAACTTTGCCATGACTTTTTATTTTTCCTATGGAAATACTTATTTGAGATGATAACAGCCTTAAACAAGAATAGAACTGGTGAATATTTTGTTTTGTAGAGAGAGGTATTATTAGACTTTCTCCTCTGGGCTAAAACAAAACACAAAAAGCTCAAGGTTATCCTAGGCATAAAAGCTTCTCAGAGAGGCATTTTTATTATAGCTTTGACTTACTCAATCTGGGAAGCCTATCACCAATAGACACAACTGAGGAGCATAAGGGATAAACAAGGTGGCTTTTCCCCCAGCTACCTGCTTTCTATCCCGTGCTTTCTAATGTATTGCCCTGTGTATGGATGATTACACTGATCACACTTTCTCTACCTATTTGGAATAGGCAATCTTGTACATTTGCATGGGTTATTGCCTGCTCTATATACTCAAGTTTTGATATTTACTTTTCCTTCTGGTTTATGTAAATCTCATATGAGGTTTCCTTCAGTTTTGTAGTAGTTTTTTCTCTCTTTATTTGTTACATTTGCTTTTTATTTGCTGGCAAGCTGAGTCCTCAGAAAAAGAGCTGGAAACAAACCCCTGAATTCAGAGCACAGGCGGGGACTCTGATAACAGACCTTCCCAGCCTGGCTCACAGGTGGTCAGATCTTCATCTTTGGGGAATACACAAGGGACATCATCCTATTTAAACTAGGGCAAAGAGGCAACCATTTGTCTTCTCCTTCAGAGCCAGCAATTTTTCCATGTAATAAATGACTTCATTCTGCAGCTGGAATTACAGAGGTTAAATTTGCAGCTAAGTATAATCCTTTACCTGTTACAGCAGCTTCCAGAGGCTTCTCTCATTTATTAGCAAAAAATATCACTTTGAGTCAACAATAGAAGTGGGTATGTGCTCAGACAAAATTGTTAAGAATGTGGGTGAGAGCCTGATATGGAAAAATATAAATTATTAATCCAAAAGTATTTCTATAGTCTTTCTCCTAACTTGCTTTATTGATTTATTCCTTTATTTATTTATGTTGAGATGTAGTCTCGCTCTGTCACCCAGGCTGGAGTACAGTGGCGTGATCTCAGCCCACTGTAACCTCTGCCTCCCAGGTTCAAGTGATTCTCGTGCTTCAGCCTCCCACATAGCTCGGATTACAAGCGTGCACTACTATGCCCAACTAATTTTTGTATTTTTAATAGAGATGGGGTTTCGCCATGTTGGCCAGGCTGGTCTTGAACTCCTGAATTCAAGTGATCTGCCCGCCTTGGCCTCCCAAAGTGCTGGGATTATAAGCGTGAGCCACCACACCCAGCCTCTCCCGGCTTTAAAATGAAGTAATAAGACAATTAGCAAGAATTTTTGGTGTCTCAATGTACAGTTTCTCTCCAAGAACAATCCTTGTTCCTTTTCTCTTCTTATTCTTCACCTGTCTATCCAAGCCAGTTGCATCCAGTGTGGCCCTGAGTGCTGATGACTCCCGTCTCTGTACCTCCAGCCCAAGTTATTCTTTCTTGAAACAAACACTTATAACTGCAACTACCCACTCCATGTTTCCAGCACATGTCTCACAGATATCGCACACTTAACATATCTTAAACGGATCTTGTCAGCAATTTTTCTTTTCTTTTTTTTTTTTTGAGACTGAGTCTCACTCTGTCACCCAGGCCCAGGCTGGAGTGCAATAGCGCAATCTCGGCTCACTGCAACCTCCGCCTCCTGGTTTCAAGCAATTCTCATTGCCTCAGCCTACCAGGTAGCTGGGATTACAGCCAGCTAATTTTTGTATTTTTAGTAGAGACAAGGGTTTCACCAGGTTGTCCAGGATGGTCTCAAATCCCTGACCTCAAGTGATCCGCCCACCTCAGCCTCCCAAAGTGCTGGGATTACAGGCATGAGCCACTTCCCCTGGCCAGCATTTTTCCAACATCAGAAAGCCTCCCCCACAATCTTTATTCTTCTTAGCAGTACTACCATCTAACCTGTAAGAGAACAAAACATGTGGGAGCTACCCTGTGCTCTCCACTCTCCCCTCCCTGCCCTGGCCATTGCCTACATCAGCAAAGAATCCTCCCTTTCATTGCATTTCCTTAGCATCGCTGACATCCTTCCCCACCTACCCTCTAACTACTTAGTTCAGGCCCTCATCCTCTTTTACCTAAACAATTGTAATGGTCTCTGGACTGAATGTTTGTGTACCCCCCAAGTTCATATGTTGAAGCCTGTATTAGGGTTCTTCAGAAGGACAGAACGAATAGGATAGATGTATATATGAAAGCTTGGTAGGAGTTATTATGAAATTATTTTAGGCAGATAGAGAGGAAAAGCAGTCCTTGTAAAGTTTTCGTTTTTAAAGCTGCTCCCGAAACGTTTCTTGTCTAGCTGGAAAGTCCGGGCTCTTAGAGCCAGGCCAGCAACCTTTGATATGCAAATGTAGGCCATTAGAAACTGGGTCCACCCAAACATGGCGATTCTTGCAGCCTCCTTGCCCTTGCCCGGACATGTGCCTGGCAACATGGCCACCCCCAGGTTTCCCCACGTGTGCAAAACATCATGGCTCCCTGCATTTGCATATTAACAGAATAGGGTGGGAGGGCCGGTTTTTTCGCTGGCTACCTGAATGACATGCCTGGTCAAAGCAATCCCCTGAGCCCCATGCAAGTCAAACATCGCCTCCTCCAGCCTCTTCATATACCTGACTGGTATCCATGGCACACAGGGTCTCCTCTCTCTGCTTTGGAGCCCCCCTTCCTCTGTTTGTGTATAGTGGAGCTTCTTCCATCTTCTCCCTTCCTTCTTGCCTATTAAACTCTCTGCTCCTTAAAACCACTCCACGTGTGTCCGTGTCATTTTATCTAATCCGACTCAAGACGAAGAACCCTGGTGTTCCTCCACTCATTGGAGTCGAATCAAAAGGGTTTTTATTAAGGAGAATTGACTCACCATCACAGAGTGAAGGAGTCCCACAATAGGCCATCTG
>NW_012106030.1:3597464-3605780 GCF_000951045.1 Mandrillus leucophaeus | reverse complement strand
CCTGCATTTGCATATTAACAGAATAGGGTGGGAGGGCCGGTTTTTTCGCTGGCTACCTGAATGACATGCCTGGTCAAAGCAATCCCCTGAGCCCCATGCAAGTCAAACATCGCCTCCTCCAGCCTCTTCATATACCTGACTGGTATCCATGGCACACAGGGTCTCCTCTCTCTGCTTTGGAGCCCCCCTTCCTCTGTTTGTGTATAGTGGAGCTTCTTCCATCTTCTCCCTTCCTTCTTGCCTATTAAACTCTCTGCTCCTTAAAACCACTCCACGTGTGTCCGTGTCATTTTATCTAATCCGACTCAAGACGAAGAACCCTGGTGTTCCTCCACTCATTGGAGTCGAATCAAAAGGGTTTTTATTAAGGAGAATTGACTCACCATCACAGAGTGAAGGAGTCCCACAATAGGCCATCTGCAAGCTAAGGACCAAGGAAGCCAGTAGTGGCTCCATCCAAGTCCCAAAGCCTCAAAAGTAGGGAAGCTGACAGTGCAGCTTTCAGTCTGTGGCTGAAGACCAGAGAGCTCCTGGCAAACCACTAGTGTAGGTCCAAGAGTCCAAAGGCCAAAGAACTCAGAGTCTGACATTCTAGGACAGGAAGCATCCAGCATGGGAGAAAGACGAAAGCTGGAAGACTCAGCAAGCCAGCTTATTCCACCTTTTCCTGTCTGTTTTTTTAGTTGTGCTGGGTGCCAATTGGATGGTGCCCACCCACACTAAGGGTGGGTCTTCCACTCCCAGTCCACTGACTCAAATGTTAAACTCCTCTGGTAACACCCTCACAAACACACCCAGGAACAATACTTTGCATCTTTCGATCCAGTCAAGTTGACACTTAATATTAACCATCAAAAACCCTAACCCCTAGTGTGACTATATTTGGAGACAGGAACTCTAAGGAAGTAATTAAGGTTGAAGGGGGTCATAAGGGTGGGGCCCTGATCCCCTAGAATTAGTGCCCTTATAAGAAGGGACATCAGAACTCTCTCTCTCTCATTTCTTTTTTCTCCATGAGCATGCACAGACGAAAGGCCATGGGAGGACACTGTGAGGAGTTGACCATCTATAAGCCAGAAAGAGAACCCTCACCACATACCGACCTTGCCAGACCTTGATCTGGGATTTCGAATGTCCACAACTGTGAGAAAATTAATATTCCATTGTTTAAGCCCCCTAGTCTATATCTGCAATATTTTGCTATCACAGCCCAAGCAGACTAATGCAGACTCCAAATTGGTTTCCTTCTCCATAATTACCCTAGCACCATGTCCAAACCATTGGAAGCACTATTCCAGAGTGACCTTTATAAAAATGCCATTGCGATCACATTATTCCTGTCTGTAAGAAAAAAAAAATAAAAATCAATCAATGGCTCTCTCCACTGCCAGAGTCCAAACTCAGTTTCCTCTCTAATGGCCTTATCTACCCTCACTACATCATTGCCTACCATCTCCCCTCCCCACACATCAACATCTCCATCCAAACAAAGTCACTCGTAGCTCCCTGAATACACCTCTCCTGTGTTGTTCTGTCTGTTACCACTCCACTCCCCAAGGCCCAGGCCTAGTGAAGGTCTATTTTTTAACTTGGGCTTGCCTTCTCATTGGAGCCTTTCCTGATCTTCAGCTTGCCAGGAACTGAACTCTCCGCACACTCCATGCCACAATTGTACCTAATTCATCTTCATTACGACACTTACATGCTGATATGGTTTGGATCTGTGTCCCCACCAAATCTCATGTGGGGTTGTAATCTCCAGTGTTGGAGGTGGGGCCTGGTGGGGGGTGACTGGATCATAGAGGTGGAGTTCTCATGAATTGGTTACACCATCCCCTTCATGCCATTCTTATGATAGTATGAGTAATCATGAGATCTGGTGGTTTAAAAGTATGTAGCACCAGGCTGGGCCTATAATCCCAGCACTTTGGGAGGCCAAGGCGTGCGGATCACCTGAGGTCAGGAATTCGAGACTAGCCTGATCAACATGAAGAAACTCCGTCTCTACTAAAAATACAAAATTAGCCGGGCATGGTGGTGCATGCCTGTAATCCCAGCTACTTGGGAGGCTGAGGCAGGAGAATCGCTTGAATCTGGGAGGCAGAGGTTGCGATGAGTGGAGATTGCGCCATTGCACTCCAGCCTGGGCAACAAGAACAAACTCCGTCTAAAAAAAAAAAAACGTATGTAGCCCTCCCTCCACCAGCCCCCACCACCGCTGCCCCTGTCTCCCTCCTGCTCTGGCCATGTAAGACGTGCTTGCTTCCTCTTCACCCTCTGCCATGATTGCAAGTTTCCTGAGACCTCCCCAAAGGCCAAGCAGATGCCAGCATCATGCTTCCTATACAGCCTGAGGAACCGTGAGTCAATTAAACCTTTTTTCTTTATAATTACGCAGTCTCAGGTACTTATTTATAGCAATGCAAGAAGGAACTAATACGCACAGTCTGGTGTTTCCTATATATGTCTTCCATGCTAGGGTGTGTGCCTTATTTATCATCATATTTCTAGTACCTAGCATAGTGCCTGGCACACAACAGGCATTCAATGCAATGTTTGTTTAATTTGAAGAATGACATGGAAAGACTGGGGAAAAATACCAAGAACAGTGTTTCCCCTTCTAGCAGGTCAAAAACATGTGACCTTTTTTTTCATCTTTGTTGATGTTGATCTTGATAGCATTATCTCATCACTCTAATCTGCTGAGAATTTTTTTGTTTGTTTTGGCACTTAGATCTAATATGATAAATCTGCCAATCATAAATTCCATACCTTTAGCCAAGTTATTGATTTCATAAAGGGATTAATAAGTTCTGGTGAGAGCCCTGAGGAAGGACGTTAAAAATTTCCCTCTACTTTGATATTAATCCATTATCTAATTACCTTCATCGTTCACCTGCTTACTTATCCAACAAATTCTCCTGCCATCCAACCCACTGTAATCTTTTTCCCTAAACTGTATCTGCCTCAGAGAAACTTGCTCAGAAGAACATCCGACCCATTGTGTTATGCTTTCATGGCAAGGTCATGGTAAGGTAACTGCTCTTCTCTCACCCCCTGCTGTGTCTCCATACACCGTTATTTATGTAGTCTGCATACATGGAATTTGATAAAGTTTACTATAAACACTGAAGCATTTTAGCTATGTTTTGAAATTGAGTTTGAGCTCAAATGTTATTATATTCCCATTATTTTTACCACACATGAAATTAGGACTTCAGAACACAGATCCTCAGTGACCCCTTGTAGAATGTGCCTTGGTGTTACACCACTGGCCTTTACTGAAGGATATCAAAGAACTGGAAACATGAAAGCTCTTTTTGTGTCTATTGTAGTGATGTTGCCAAGGACATTTTTCACTCTATCGTACCATGTCCTCTTTATGAGAATCCATAGGAGAAATATTTCACAGGTTTTAGGATCAAAAAGTGTTTCACCTATAGTTTGGCTTTAATCTTATGGATAAATCTTGCCATTAATCAGGTTCCCTCTTTGCTTGACTCCTCAGAAGCATAAAGCCAGACTTGCTGCTCGTCTCTAGCATCTATTCAAGGTGAGAAGGTAAACATTGTGTGTGCTCATCTCAACTCTCCTTTCATTAATTTAGTTTTTCTACCCTTAGTTCCTGTAGAGCAGTTATCTCAAAAATTCAGTTTCATCTTTTACATTTATGTAAAATGTAGCACAGGAATCAGGGCATAAATAATTTTCAGTCTCTTTTTACAAATAGGGAAACTGAATGCCCTGATAAGCTGATAAGCTTCAGGAAAGGTGTGTTATGACTGATTAACCCAATGATTCCTAGCTTTTCAAACTGACCTTCTGTATTTGCTAGCTGTAATGACAAGCATGGCCTGGTTTAGAATTATTTTAATTTAACATTTGTATTCAATTCTTTTTATGTTCACGCTATGGCTACATAATGCCAAAACATTTGGACAGCAAGTCAAAACTTCAGTTATCTTGGTGGTGGTGGTACCTTATTATTCCTTCTTACATTCATGTAATTGATTGTTTTTTCTCTTTACACAAAAGTTTTAGTGTCAAGCCCAGTCATGAAAGTGCAAACTTTTTTTTTTTTTTTTTGAGACAGAGTCTTGCTCTGTTGCCCAGGCTGGGTGCAGCGGCGCGATCTCGGTTCACTGCAAGCTCCACCTCCTCCCGGGTTCACGCTATTCTCCTGCCTCAGCCTCCCGAGTAGCTGGGACTATAGGCGTCCGCCACCACGCCTGGCTAATTTTGTTACTGTATTTTTAGTAGATACGGGGTTTCACCATGTTCGTCAGGATGGTCTTGATCTCTTGACCTCAAGTGATCTGCCCGCTTCGGCCTCCCAAAGTGCTGGGATTACAGGCATGAGCCACCACGCCTGGCCAAAAGTTCAAACATTATATGGTGTAGAGTGTAAGCCAACGCGGTGGCTCATGCCTGCAATCCCAGCACTTTGGGAGGCCGAGGCAGGCAGATCACTTGAGATCAGGAGTTTGAGACCAGCCTGGTCAACATGGTGAAACCCTATCTCTTCTAAAAACGCAAAAGTTAACCAGGCACTCACAGGTGGTGAGTGACTGTAATCCCAGCTATTTGGGAGGCTGAGGCAGAAGAATTGCTTGAACCCGGGAGGTGGAGATTGCAGCGAGACAAGACCGTGCCACTGTGCTCCAGCCTGGGCGACACAGTGAGACTCGGTCTCAAAAAACAAACAAACAAAAAAAGAATGTTAACTCAGGACCCAGAAATCACGGGTTCCAGTCCTGCTTATACTAAGACTTGTGGTGAGGCACTAACTTCCCTGTGTTTACATTTCCTCAAATCCATGAAACAACGGTAATGCCTCCCAGGCTCTGTAGCTCAACGGGGAAAACAGATGAAAAAGCACTTTGAGAAATAAGTGCTAGATGATTATTAGAGAATGGCTTTGAGTCAGAAAACACATTATTATCATCTCTACATAATAATACTTTATATACAAAACTTCTGACTTCTGTAAGTGGAGCGGGTCACAGGAAGCATAAATACACATTCACATGTAGGTTGAAAAGTCAAAAAAAAAAAAAAAAAAACACAGTGCCTTAGCATTTTAGCCACAGAAATAAGGAAGTGGGGTAGTTTCCTAGAGAACCCCTAGATGCAATCAGCCAAGTTCCACTATTTCTTTGCTGTATCTACATTGTGCTTTTTATTTGTTAATTATAAACCAGACATAACGTAAACATTGCCATTTTAACCATTTTTTAAGTGTATAATGCAGTGGCATTAAGTACATTCACATTGATGTGCAACCATCACTGCTATCCATTTCCAGAACTTTTTCATCATCTCAAACTGAAATTCTATACCCATTAAACAATAACTTCCAAATCAGGCCGGGCACAGTGGCTCATGCCTGTAATCCCAGCACTTTGGGAGGCCAAGGTGGGTGGATCATTTGAGGTCAGGAGTTCGAGACCAGTCTGGCCAACATGGTGAAACCCTGTCTCTACTAAAAATACAAAAAATTAGCCGGGCATGGTGGCATGTGCCTGTAATCCCAGCTACTCAGGAGGCTGAGACAGGAGAACCATTTGAACCCCGGAGGTGGAGGGTACAGTGAACCGAGATCATGCCACTGCACTCCAGCCTGGGCAACAAAAGCGAAACTCCATCTCAAAGAAAGAAACAAACAAACAAAAAAAACCTCCCCAATCAGTTTCTATCATTGAAGGCTCTATTTCCAACGAGACTCTATTTTAAAGGTCTTTGGTCACATGCGTGGCATTTTTTATCCATCATAAGGTTAAACTCCCTTTTATATATGCTTCTTATTTTCCCTTCCATGAAAAGTGGCTTTTTATCCAAGTACTGTATTATTTTTGCCCTCTGATACTCCTCAATTTTAAAAAATATTCAGTGTGTGGCCAGGCGCGGTGGCTCACGCCTGTAATCCCAGCACTTTGGGAGGCCGAGGCGGGCGGATCACAAGGTCAGGAAAGCGAGACCATCCTGGCTAACATGGTGAAACTCCATTTCTACTAAAAATTAAGGACACAGAGACTCAAAGGAGCAGCAGACACGGAACGGGGTCCTAGCTCATGGAACTTTTCTGTGCTAGGACAGGAGATGTAATATTTGCCATGCAATACTATATCTACAACTGAGATCCCTGCCTACAGCTGCCTGTACTGTGAAAGAGGAGCCATAAAAATACCCGCTCACTAAGAGACACAGCAGATATTTTTTTTCACCAATCTATAAACCTCTCACAAAGAAACCAAAATGTTAAGACTGCACCATACATGTAGGAGAACAGGGTCTGAAGGCAGGGAACCCAAGGCCGATTCCGACTTCCTAGAATTATATCGAAAGGAAAACGCCAGCTTTCCACATCTAAGTAACAAAAGGGCTGGAAGCTACTCCCTCTGCAACACCCCCCACCCCACTTTCTGCAACCAATCAGATGTTTGCACAGGAGTGTAACTTTGTAACTTCACTTCAGCCTCTGATTGCTAGCCAAGTCTTCCTTTGCATAGACGTGTAACTTTTAACTTCACTTTAGCCTCTGATTGGTTGCTTTCCACAATCAATCAGATGTTTGCATTGGGTGTAGCCCTTGTAACTTCAACTTCTGGTTGTGGGCAGCAACCAATGAGACTGATTGCAGGCGGCTACTTCATTTATACAGGGTGTACACCAAGTAACCAATGGGAAATATCTAGAGAGTATTTAAGCCCCAGACAATTCTGCAACGCAGCTCTTGAGCCTCTATGCTCGGGTCAACTCCCACCCTGTGGGATGAACTTTCATTTTCAACAAATCTCTGCTTTTGTTGTTTCATTCTTTCCTTGCTTTGCTTGTGCGTTTTTTCTGTTTTGCTTTGTTTTTGAGACGGAGTTTCGCTCTTCTTGCCCAGGCTGGAGTGCAATGGCGCGATCTAGGCTCACAGCAACCTCCGCCTCCCGGGTTCAAGCAATTCTCCTGCCGCAGCCCCCCGAGTAGCTGGGATTACAGGCATGCGCCACCAAGCCCGACTACTTTTGTATTTTTAGTAGAGACAGGGTTTCTTCATATTGGTCAGGCTGGTCTCGGACTCCCGACCTCAGGTGATCCGCCTGCCTCGGACTCCCAAAGTGCTGAGATTACAGGCGTCAGCCACCGTTGGCACTTGTGCGTTTTGTCCAGTTCTTTAAGAGGCCAAGAACCTGGGCACCTTCAATGGTAAAGTTGAAGGCAGGAATTCCAAGGAGAGAAATTAACATGATATGTGTGCCAAATCCATGGAAACTGTGGGACCTGGCATAAGCAATTACCAATACTCTACAGATGCTCACAAACCAGGCAAAGTGGACTCCCACATACAGTACCATTCTTGTTGTACACGAGCTGTCTAAAAGAGGCTATAAATTCAGCATGTCTAAAATAAAATGATAAAAAAAGAACTAAAACCATAAAGGGCAAATAGAAGAGTATGGAAAAAAAAAGATTGGAAAAATAACCATATTGAACTTTTAAAAATAAAAAATAATGGATGGGTACCTTAGTTTGAGTTCTCCCTGAAGCAGACTCTCAGACAAGAATGAAAGAGCTAGCAGTTTATTAGCAAAGTGCATGGAACTATAGGCAAGTAGAAAAGTATTACAGGATGGGAAGGCAGCCCTGAAAGGGTATGCTGTTAAGTCAGTTTCCACAGAAGTCCACTAAACTCAATGACAGGGAAACCATCACGATGTGGTACAAAACATAGGCCTGAGAATTATCCCCAAAGGGGTAGGGGATAATTCCCGAGAATCATTGTTAGAGAGCTGGTAGAAAGGGTATTTATTTCCCAACACTTACAGCTTGCTGTTCCGGGGGGGAAAAAAAAAAGTGGAATACTGGCAGCTGCAAGTCAGCCAGAAAACACTGAAACGTCCCAGAGAAATGTGTGGGCCACTGACACTACATTCAGTTAAGGAGCAGAGTAGACCACAGCTAACGACAGTAATTATAAACTAGAAGAAATATCAAAGGAAATATCCCAGAATGAAAGAGAGAGATATGGATTAAAACATATGGAAGAGAGGCCAAGTGCGGTGGCTCATGCCTGCAATCCCAGCACTTTCAGAGGCCGAAGTGGGCAGATCACAAGCTCAGGAGATTGAGACCATCCCTGGCCAACATGGCGAAACCCCGTCTCTACTAAAAATACAAAAATTAGCTGGGTGTGGTGGTGGGCGCCTGTAATTCCAGCTACTCGGGAGGCTGAGTCAGGAGAATCACTTGAAACTGGAAGGTGGAGGTTGCAGTGAGCCGAGATCGCGCCACCGCACTCCAAACCGGGCAAAATAGTGAAACTGCATT
>NW_012106030.1:3591735-3592854 GCF_000951045.1 Mandrillus leucophaeus | reverse complement strand
GCCACTGCACTCCAGCCTGGGGGACAGAGCGAGACTCCGTCTCAAAAAAAAAAAAATATTTAGTGCCTGCTTTGATGTTTTGGGCATAAGTGAGAATACAGCATCTAAATTCAAAGCTTAGCATGGCCAATTAGTATGCCCTGCTAATATACTAATCTCATGGATTTGGCTTTGTTCTTTCCATAGTGAGACTGCTTTTGACTTAGGCCCTGTCCACTCTGAAGCCCCTGTGACCTGGGTCACATGGAGGACAAAGGGAAGCAGTATGGGTAAATCAGTACAAACTCACTTGAAATACAAGTTCATTTATGAAGGTTAATACATTAAATAGAGACATAAATCAATTTCAGGCACAGTCTATGAGCTCCTTGAGAATCTGTATTATTTACTCGTGTATAACCTGTGCTGATTGATGAAAGGTCCTTCTTAAACATTTGGTTGAAACAAATTCAGAATAAAACCCTCATTTTGGACAAATTTTATGAAACAATTTAAATGCATAGGGAAACTAGAAAATATGTTGTAAAATGAGGGAAGAAAAGTATTTATTATGGGCTTATCACGGGCCAGATAGTTATGCTGTCTCAATATTAGCAATTTCATTTAATGCATACATTAACCCCAGAAAGGTAGGCATTATCTGTCATGCCCACTTCCTGTAGAAGTGAAGTAACTTGCTCAAGTTCATGGAAGAGTGAGGGACAAAACTAGAATTCAAATCTAGATAGACCTCACTTGAATTCTCATCTATTTTTCATTTCTGTACTGAGATCACTAAAATCATTTGAAAGAAGAGTGTACTATTCAATCTTTTTCTTTTCTGTGACATAGCTCTTGATTATAACTAAAAGGAATAGATGGTGGGTTAGTTAGAAGTCAGAAAATTCGTAAGTGAGCAGAGATACTCCAATAACATACCACTCCTGGTTAACCTCTATAACTCATGCTTGACATACAACCCCAGTATAAGGAAAAATACCACTTACTAGCATTTAGTATTGGAGACCGGGTGCAGTGGTTCATGCCCGCAATCCCAGCACTTCAGGAGGCTGAGGTGGGTGGATCACTAGTTTGAGACCAGCCTGGGCAACATGGTAAAAACCCATCTCTACAAAAAAT
>NW_012106030.1:3587817-3589402 GCF_000951045.1 Mandrillus leucophaeus | reverse complement strand
AAGACTCTGACAACACTGATGCTGGAAAAAAGAGGAAAGGCAGGAGTTTATATGTAGATATATGTATCATGTTTAATCATGAGAAAATCCTGGCATACTTCAGAGAAATTACAGGTTTAGTTCCAGACCATCACAATAAAGCAAATACAGCAATAAAGTGAGTCCCAGTTTTTTGGTTTCCCAACGCATATAAATGCTATGTTTACATTATAACTATTAAGTGTGCAATTGCATTATGCCTAAAGGAAATGTACATACCTTAATTTTAAATTTTTTTTTGCTACAAACTGCTAATGATCATCTGAGCCTTTGGAAAGTCATATTCTTTTTGCTGGTGGAGGGTGTGACCTCCATGTGGATGGCTGCTCACTGATCAGCATAGTGATTGCTGAAGGTCGAGGTGGCTATGGCAATTTCTTAAAATAAGACAATAGGCCAGGCGAGGTGGCTCATGCCTGTAATCCCAGCACTTTGGGAGGCTGAGGCAGGTGGATCACGAGGTCAGGAGTTCAAGACCAGCCTGATCAACAGGGTGAAACCCCATCTCTACTCAGGAGGTTGAGGCAGAGTATTGCTTGAACCCAGGAGGTGGAGGTTGTAGTGAGCTGAGATCACACCATTGCACTCCAGCCTGGGCAACAGGGAGAGACTCTGTCTCAAACAAAAAAAAGACAATAAAATTTGCCACATTGATTGGCCCATCCTTTCACGAAGATTTCTCTCTAGCATGTGAACATTTTACTCACATTAGAACTTCTTTCAAAATTTGCGTCAATCCTCTCAAACCCCACAGCTGTTTATCAACTCAGTTTATGTACTACTCTAAATAGTTTGTTTTGTCATTTCAACAATGTTCACGGCATCTGCACCAGGAGTAGATTCCCTTTCAAGCAACCACTTTCTTTGCTCATCCACAAGCAAGTCCTCATTCATTCACGTTTAATCATGAGATTGCAGCAATTAAGACACATCTTCAGACTTCAGTTCTAAATCTAGTTCTCTTGCTAGTTCTATCCTATCTGTAGTAAGTTTCTCCATTGAAACCTTTTTTTCTTTTCTTTTCTTTTCTTTTCTTTTTGAGAGGGAGCCTCACTCTGTTGCCCAGGCTGGAGTGCAATGGCGCAATCTCGGCTCACTGCAACCTCCGCCTCCCGGGTTCAAATGATTCTCCTGCCTCAGCCTCCCGAGTAGATGGGATTACAGGTGCCCGCCCCCACATCCAGCTAATTTTGCATTTTTGTAGAGACAGGATTTCATCACATTGGCCAGGCTGGTCTCCTGACCTTGTGATCCGCCCACCTTGGCCTCCCAAAGTGCTGGGAATACAGGCATGAGTCACCACGCCTGGCCCCTCCATTGAAATCTTAACCCCTCGAAACCATCCTAGAAGGCTGGAATCAACTTCTTCCAAACTCCTATTCATGTTGATTTTTTTTTCTTTTTTTTGAGACGGAGGCTCGCTGTTGCCCAGGCTGGAGCGCAGTGGCACCATCTCGGCTCACTGCAAGCTCCACCTCCGGGGTTCACGCCATTCTCCTGCCTCAGCCTCCTGAGTAGCCCACCACCGCGCCCGGCTAATTTTTTT
>NW_012106030.1:3581032-3582815 GCF_000951045.1 Mandrillus leucophaeus | reverse complement strand
TCTTCAAGATAAATAAAAATAAGTCCAGACACAACACAGTGAAACTGAAAAAACAAAAGAAAATTATTGACATGACCAGAGGGAATAATAGAAATAACACGCATACACAAAAACAGTGATAATAAGAACAGCAAACTTCCCATTAACAACAATATAGACAAAAAGATGATATGATAACATAATCAAAGTGCTCAGGGAAAATAACAGAACCCTAAACCTAGTTTAACTCTCATCTAGGAATGAGGGCAACAGAAACACATTTCAAACTAATGAAGATATAAAACACCTACATGTACCAATTTTTTTTGTTTGTTTGTTTTGTTTTGTTTTGAGACAGAGTTTCAGTCTTGTGGCCCAGGCTGGATTGTAGTGGCATGATCTTGGCTCCCTGCAACCTCCATCTCCGGGGTTCAAGCAATTCTGCTACCACAGCCTCCTGAGTAGCTGGAATTACAGAACTTGCACCACCACACCCAGCTAATTTTTGCGTTTTTAGTAGAGACGGGGGGTTTCACCATGTTGGTCACGCTGGTCTGACCTCAGGTGATCCACCCTCCTGGGCCTCCCAAAGTGCTGGGATTACAGGTGTAAGCCACCAAGCCCGACCTCCATTCACCAGTTTTTAGCAACAAAAAAAGATGCTTGCCTAACAAGAGTAAACAAAGCAATTGCTCTGCCTTGAGAAATGTAAATAAGCTTTGACAATAAAACCAAAAGCAATAATAAAAATTACTCAGGGGGTAAAAAAACAAGGGGAAACTACATAACACCAAATATTGAGAGACAAGATTGAAATTAAAACTTTCTAACAGGCTTTGTATAGTTCAGGAGGAGGAGGACAGAGGTGATTTAAAGTTCAATTTCAGACTGTTAGTAAAATATGAATGTTAAATATAAGGGTAGGGCTTACATTACCTGATACCAAAACTTACTCTAAAGCTATGGTAATCAAAACAGTGCGGTATTAATATAAACACACATAACCAGATCAATGAAAGAGAATCACAAACCCAGAAAAAGACTCACACTTATACAGTCATTTGATTTTCAACTGAGGCATCAAATCTATTGAATAGGGAAAGAAAAGTTTTTACAACAAATGATGCAGGAACAACTGGTTACTAACATGGGGAGAAAAGAAATTAATGAAACAGAAAACAAAGACAAGCAACCTAGGAAGACTCTGACAACACTGATGCTGGAAAAAAGAGGAAAGGCAGGAGTTTATATGTAGATATATGTATCATGTTTAATCATGAGAAAATCCTGGCATACTTCAGAGAAATTACAGGTTTAGTTCCAGACCATCACAATAAAGCAAATACAGCAATAAAGTGAGTCCCAGTTTTTTGGTTTCCCAACGCATATAAATGCTATGTTTACATTATAACTATTAAGTGTGCAATTGCATTATGCCTAAAGGAAATGTACATACCTTAATTTTAAATTTTTTTTTGCTACAAACTGCTAATGATCATCTGAGCCTTCGGAAAGTCATATTCTTTTTGCTGGTGGAGGGTGTGACCTCCATGTGGATGGCTGCTCACTGATCAGCATAGTGATTGCTGAAGGTCGAGGTGGCTATGGCAATTTCTTAAAATAAGACAATAGGCCAGGCGAGGTGGCTCATGCCTGTAATCCCAGCACTTTGGGAGGCTGAGGCAGGTGGATCACGAGGTCAGGAGTTCAAGACCAGCCTGATCAACAGGGTGAAACCCCATCTCTACTCAGGAGGTTGAGGCAGAGTATTGCTTGAACCCAGGAGGTGGAGGTTGTAGTGAGC
>NW_012106030.1:3561372-3576745 GCF_000951045.1 Mandrillus leucophaeus | reverse complement strand
CCTTGGCCTCCCAAAGTGCTGGGATTACAGGCGTGAGCTACCACCGCGCCCGGCCTTCGTGTTGATATTTTAAGCTTCTCCTATGAATTGCAAATGTTCTTAATGGCATCTAGAATGGTAAATCTTTTCCAGAAGGTTTTCAATTTACTTTGCCCATATCCGTAAGAGGAATCACTATCTATGGCAGCTATAGCGTTATGAAATGTATTTCTTAAATAATAAGACTTGAAAGTCAAAATTACTCCTTGATCCATAGGCTGCAGAATTGATATTGTATTAGCAGGTATGAAAACAATATTAATTCCCTTGTACATCACCATCAGAGCTCTTGAGTGACAAGGTGTGTTGCCAGTGAGCAGTGATATTTTGAAAGGAATCTTTTTTTCTGAGTAGTAGTTCTCAACAGTGGACTTAAAATGTTCAATAAATCATGCTGTAAACAAATGTGCTGTCATCCAGGCTTCGTTATACCATTTATAGAGCACAGGGCAGAGTAGGTTTAGCATAATTCTTAAGGACCCCAGGATCCTTAGAATGGTAAATGATAATGAGGTTCAACTTAAATGCACCAGCTGCATTAGCCTCTAACAAAAAAGTAAGTCTGTCCTTTGAAATCAGGCATTGACTTCTCTTCTCTAGTTAGAAAAGTTCTACATGGCATCTTTTTCCAACAGAAGACTGTTAGATCTATGTTGAAAAGCTGTTGTTTAGTGTAGCCACTTTCATCACTGATCTTAGCTAGATTTTTGGTAACTTGCTGCAGCTTCTCCATCAGTACTTGCTGCTTCACTGTACACTTCTGTGTTACAGAGACGGCTTCCTTCCTTAAACCTCATGAACCAATCTCTGCTAGCTTCAAGCTTTCTTCTGCAGCTTCCTCACCTCTCTGGGCCATCACAGACTTGAAGAAAGTTACAGCTGTGCTCTAGTTTAGGTTTTGGCTTAAGGAGATATTGTGGCTGGTTTGATCTACTATCCAGACCACTGCAACTTTCTCCATATCAGCAATAAAGCTGTTTGGCTTTCTTGTCATTCATGTGTTCACTAGAGTAGCATTTTTAATTTCCTTCCAGACCCTTTCCTTTGCATTCCCAACTTGGCTATTTGACACAAGAGTCCTGATTTTTAGACCATCTTGGTTTTTAACGTGCCTTCCTCACTAAACTCAATCATTTCTAGCTTTCGACTTAAAGTGAGAGATACGGTGAAACCCTGTTTCTACTAAAAATACAAAAATTAGCCGGGTGTGTTGGTGCGTGCCTGTAATCCCAGCTACTCCAGAGGCTGAGGCAGGAGAACCGCTTGAACTCAGGAGGCGGAGGTGCCAGTGAACTGAGATGGTGACACCGCACTCCAGCCTGGGCAACAGAGCAAGACTCTGTCTCAAAAAAGAAAAAGAAAGAAAGAGAGAAGAAAGAGAGAGAAGAGAAGAGAACAGAGGAGAAGAGAACAGAAGAGAAGAGAACAGAAGAGAAGAGAAGGAAAGAAAGGAGGGAGGGAGGGAAGGAAGGAAGGAAGGAAGGAAGGAAGGAAGGAAGGAAATGTAATCAGTAAACATAAATCTATCCAAAGGGCATCAAAGCCAACTTTATAGTGAGTTTTTACCAAATTAAAAAAAAAGACCAGGCTCAGTGGCTCATGCTGGTAATCCTAGCTACTTGGGAAACTGAGGCAGGAGGATCGCTTGAGGCCAGAAGTTCGAGGCTGGAGTTAGCTATGATCCCACTGTCACACACCAACCTGAAAAACAGGGCAAAACCCTGTCTAAGAAAAAAGGAAAAGATGGCCGGGCGTGGTGGCTCTTGCCTGTAATCCCAGCACTTCAGGAGGCCGAGGCAGGCTGATCACAAGGTCACGAGTTCAAGAGGAGCCTGGCCAATATGGTGAAACCTCATCTCTACTAAAAATACAAAAATTAGCTGGGCATAGGGCTGAGGGAGGCTGAGGCAGGAGAATTACTTGAACCTGGGAGGTGGACATTGCAGTGAGCCAAGATCGCACCACTG
The DNA here is from genome assembly GCF_000951045.1 of Mandrillus leucophaeus. Classification (NCBI taxonomy): domain Eukaryota; kingdom Metazoa; phylum Chordata; class Mammalia; order Primates; family Cercopithecidae; genus Mandrillus; species Mandrillus leucophaeus. Next base: position 3,574,739 of record NW_012106030.1, on the reverse strand, counting down.
CACTCTAGCCTGGGTGACAGAGCGAGACTCTGTCTCAAAAAAGAAAAGAAAAGAAAAGAAAACAGGAGGCCGGGCGCGGTGGCTCATGCCTATAATCCCAGCACTTTGGGAGGCCGAGGCGGGCAGATCACGAGGTCAGGAGATCAAGACCATCCTGGCTAACATGGTGAAACCTCGTCTCTACTAAAAATACAAAAACAAAATTAGCTGGGCATGGTGGTGGGCACCTGTAGTCCCAGCTACTCAGGAGGCTGAGGCAGGAGAATGGTGTGAACCCGGGAGGCGGAGCTTGCAGTAAGCCGAGATCACGCCACTGTACTCCAGCCTGGGCAACAGAGGGAGACTGTCTCAAAAAAAAAAAAAAAAAGAAAGAAAGAAAGAAAGAAAAAGAAAAAAGGAAAAGACAAACAGCTCTAATACCAAAGTTAATAAAGGACAATGTAAACAAGAAAAATTGTAGTTTAATCTCACTTATTAACATAGATCCAAAAACCCTGTGAAATATGGAAAACTTAATTTATCACCGTATTTTAAAAAGTAATAAGTCATGCAGAGGTATGGTATACCCTAAGGATACCTGTACCATTAAGAAAAATGATTACAGTTATTTAACAAAACAGCAGGTAAAGGAGAATGACAATCAGATCTTCCTAGTGATTTCAGAAAAACATTTACTAAAATTCTACACTTGAGGTGGGCAGATCACAAGGTCAAGAGATCGAGACCATCCTGGCCAACATGGTGAAACCCCGTCTCTACTAAAAATACAAAAATTAGCTGGGCATGGTGGCACATGCCTGTATACTCAGTTACTCAGAAGGCTGAGGCAGGAGAATCGCTTGAACCTGGGAGGAGGAGGTTGCAGTGAGCCAAGATCGTGCCACTGACTCCAGCCTAGCAACCGAGCGAGACTCTGTGTCAAAAAATAAATAAATAAATAAATAAAATAAAATTTAGACCTATGCATGATAAAAACAATTTAGCAAATTAGGAATGAATTGGTCCTTCCTTAATATAAGTTTTAAACCAAAAACCCACAAAAACTATAGCTAATATCACACATAATGGTGAAATACTGAACACTTCTTGATTGTCAGAAAAAAAGACAAGATACTGATTTCACGTTTCTTTTCAACATTGTACTGGAAGTTCTGCACTGAACAATGAAGAAAGAAAAATAAATCAGGGGGCATGGAATGTCATCTTGGCATCCACTACTGTTAATATAGGAGGATGAGTGGTTTTGCAGAAGGAACTGTCTTTGTTTAGGAAATTCTCTTGCTAAGTTACTAGTGGGGAAGTTAGGGCTGAGGCCAACGCAATGAGAAAAAGGTAGTTCAACAGCTCTTTGCTGGAAAGAATGAGCATTTGTGCCTGAGAAGATGAGACTGAAGGGAGTGGAGACGACCAGCTCTATTGCTTGAGGCCAAAGCCCAGATTTAGAATGTGTGAAAGGATCTTGGGGTCAGGTGTTCTTAATATTCCATTTAAAGATTTGTACTTCCATGAATAAGTCTCTCTGCTGTCACCAAAATCTTTAGTAAAGACTTCTACACATGGTAACTTCTGGGAGTGATCTTTTTGGTGGAGCTTACCAAAAAAAAAAAAAAGAAGAATGCATTTCCTATCTTGCTCGACATGATGCAGTGGTGGGAAAAATATAAAAATGGACAGTCTCAATCCTAAAATAACTCAACAAAAAAAAGGAGAAGAGCTCAGAGCTAGAGGTAACCATGATAACCTAAGTGCCCCAATAAGTCACAAAAATTTGGCACATTATAATAGCAAAAGATATGGAATAGCAGTTCAAGTAAATTCATGGAGATATTGCCAGGCATGATGGTTCACGCCAGTAATCCCAGCACTTTGGGAGGACGAGGCAGGCAGATCAGGAGGTCAGGAGTTTGAGACCAGCCTGGTCAATATGGTCAAAACTTGTCTCTACTAAAAGTACAAAAAAAATTAGCCTGGCATGGTGGCACGTGCCTGTAGTTCCAGCTACTTGGGAGGCTGAGGCAGAAGAATCTCTTGAACCTGGGACGCGGAGGTTGCAGTGAACCAATGTTGCGCTACTGCACTCCGGCCTGGGTGACGGAGCAAGACACTGTCTCAAAAAAAAAAAAAAAAAAAAAAAAAAGACTTTATGGAGATATTAAGAGTCTAGAAAGCCAGGATGATGTAGCAACCAAATTGTCTAGAAAAACACTAGATACTTGCAAAATGAATATGAAAAGCTTATGCAGTCTGATTCCTACTGATTGTGAGGTCAATTGCTTATCTCCTCTCCTCTGTTGCTAGGCTTCATCCACACCATGAAAAGACAAAGTTTCAAAATGTGTTTAAAAATATTCCCTGGGCCAGGTACAGTGGCTCATGCCAACACTTTGGAGGCCTAGGCGGGTGGATCACTTGAGCCCAGGAGTTTGAGACCAGTCTGAGCAACGTGGTGAAACCCCATCCATACAAAAAAATACAAAAATTAGCTGGGCACAGTGGTATGTACCTGTAGTCCCAGCTACTCAGGAGGCTGAGGTGGGAAGATCACTTGAGCCTGGGAGGTTGAGGCTGCAGTAAGTCAGGATCATGTCACTGCACTCTAGCCTGGACGACAGAGCAGACTCTGTATAATAAATAAATAAATAGCCCAGGCGCGGTGGCTCACGCCTGTAATCCCAGCACTTTGGGAGGCTGAGGCGGGTAAATCACGAGGTCAGGAGTTCAAGACCAGCCTGGCCTGATATGGTGAAACCCGTCTCTACTAAAAATACAAAATTATTCAGGCGTGGTGGCGTGTGCCTGTAGTCCCAGCTACATGGGAGGCTGAGGGAGAAGAATCGATTGATCCTGAGAGACGGAGGTTTCGGGGAGCAGAGATTGTACCATTGCACTCCAGCCTGGGTGATGAAGAGAGACTCGGTCTCAAAAAAATATATATAGATAGATATATGTATATGTATATATACATATACATATATAAAAAATAAAATAAAAATAGAGAAAGCTCTTATTTTCTCTAATGCTTTTGAAATATTTCATCTGAGTGGGAAACTGTCCAGAGAACATGGGATATGAAAGAAGAAAAACAATTTCTTCTGGGACTTCTAATTTCCCAGTGACTAAATATTTTATACTAGAATACCTGCACAGTCAAAGTAATCTCAAGATATAAATTAACTATCTTAAAAAGTGACTGCTACAGTAACCATTTAGCTTGAAAGGAATATATCTTTATCTTGGAACACAGACTAACTTAAGGATATTAATATAAATTATGAACAATTCTCATTATGGTCAGAAGGAGCTATTACTATTTTGTTGCTATTTTTAGCATCCAAATCACATAATTCTCTAAAATGAAATTATAACAGTAGAAGCATTAGCTTAAGTCGACTTAGGCAATATAAGTAGGGTGAGTTAAAGAAAATGTTTAAAGGTATCACTTTTTAGATTATTGCCAAAATCTGGGAAATAGTCTAGTTCCCATGAGATGTGTTCCTATTATTTGTGAAATCTGCTCACTTACTAATATAACTAGCATGCACTCTTCTGTTCATATTTTGCTTAACTGCCTTGCCAAATTTAGTTTTTTTCTTTCAATGAACAGTATTACTACACCAAAAGCCCATTGCTCTTTATCATATTTTTTAAAATTATAAAACAGAATGTTTAGTCTATTGACCAAGACTTTCTGGTATGCTGTTGCAGCTCTATTCCAGAACATTCCTAATGTAGTGGGAGAAGGTTTTCTTCCATTAAAGGAAGCTAATAGATGTTATCTCTTTCATCCTATGACAGGTGAAGCACTAATTCAGTCATAGTTTCTGTACTAAGGCTCTTTCCGGTAAAAATGGACAATCCATGAGGCAAGGATTCACGTATAATACCTTAAAGTAACTTTTATATAAATGTCTTAAATGCATTAGTTTTCTTATTTTACTTATTTATTTATTTATTTATTTGAGACGGAGTCTCACTCTGTTGCCCAGGCTGGAGTGCAGTGGCGTGATCTCAGCTCACTACAACGTCCGCCCTCCGAGTTCAAGTGATTCTTCTGCCTCAGCCTCCCAAGTAGCTGGAATTACAGGTGCCTGCTACCGTGCCCAGCTAATTTTTTGTATTTTTAGTAGAGATGGAGTTTCACCATGTTGGTCAGGCTGATTTCTAACTTCTTACCTTGTGATCCACCTGCCTTGGTCTCCCAAAGTGCTGTGATTACAGGCGTGAGCTACCGCACCTGGTCTTTAGTTTTCTTTTCTTTCTTTCTTTCTTTTTTTTTTTTTTGAGAGGGGTTTCACTCTGTACCCAGGCTGGAGTGCAGTGGCGCAACCTTGGCTCACTGCAACCTCCGCCTCCCGAGTTCAAGTGACTCTCTGCCTCAGCCTCCCAAGTAGCTGGGATTACAGGCGCCTACCACCACACCCGGCTAATTTTTGTATTTTTAGTAGAGACGGGGTTTCACCATGTTGGCCAGGATGGTCTCAATCTCTTGACCTTGTGATCCACCCACCTTGGCCTCCCAAAGTGCTGGGATTACAGGCATGAGCCACCGCGCCTATTTTTTTTTTTTTTAAATATGATCAAGCAGCCAATACTTTGTTTTAGTGTAAGTATTAGTATTTCAGGAATTTGTTTTTTCTCTTATCTCTTCTGCATTAGGTCAACTGAGTAGCACCTTAAAGAACTCCCAGACCCCAATCACTACTACAGAATGTTTGTTTGTTTGGGTTTTTTTGTTGTTGTTTGTTGTTTGTTCGTTTGTTTTTTAGAAAGGGTCCTGCTCTGTTGCCCGAGCTAGAGCGCAATGGTGCCATCACAGCTCACTGCAGCCTCACCCTCCTTGGCTCAGGTGATCCCCCCAGCTCAGTCTCCCAGGTAGCGGACTGCAAGGGTGCATCATCACACCTGGCTAACTTTTTGTATTTTCAGTAGAGACAAGGTTTTGCTATGTTGCCCAGGCTGGTCTCGAACTCCTGGGCTGAAGTGATCCTCCCACCCGGCTTCCCAAAGTGCTGAGATTACAGGCACGAGTCACAGCACCCAGCCATGAATGACAATCTCAATGTTGATTTCTAAATCAATGTTCACGATGGATGACAAATCCAAATATCAATTCAAATTGCAATAAATTAATCATTGTCACCAAAACCATGATTTGTCCCTAGTTTTTGACACTTTATCACTGAATATATCACCTTACAGCACCGATCTTCCTGACACCCTACTTCACCTTCAGTTTACTGCTTACTCCTGGCCGCCTTAAAGATAGGCCTGGAATGGTAACTCTTCTTCAGCAGCCAGGAAACATTTAAAAAGTAAGGGCCGGGCACAGTGGCTCACGCCTGTAATCTCAGCACTTTGGGAGTCCGAGGTGGGCGGATCACCTGAAGTCAGGAGTTCGAGACCAGCCTAGCCAACATGGCGAACCTCTGTCTCTACTAAACATACAAAAATTAGCCAGGCATGGTGGTGGGTACCAGGTAAGAGAATTGCTTGAACCCAGGGGGCAGAGCAGTGAGCCGAGATCACACCTTTGCACTCCAGGCTGGGTGACAAGAACAAGATTCAATCTCAAAAAAACAAAAAAAACCTTAAAGACAATATTGGACTTCCCACAAGAATGTGTGGCAAATTCAGAGAACACAACAAAATCCCCCAAAAAGGCATGTACCTAGAAAAAGAGAGGTTTAAACTAACTTTAGGCAAGGACTTTGCTTCCTGGTATTTCCAAATCCCATTTCCCACCACTGTTGCTTGGATGACCTTGAGTTGACACTGTAGTTTCAACTCCATATCTAAGACCAGTAATCATGGTGTCATACAATCCACTTCATGTCTGCCTTCCTCTTTAATGGAGCAGGCAAACAACAGCAACTCTCCCGGAATTAGGGCAGACAACCCTTACAAAATCACTAGATGAATCATGCCTACTTCATATCCTGAGCAAATCTAGGTCCACTTCCAACAATCTACTAACAATAACCAGAAAATACATGCAGAACTAGCTGCATCATGAGCCCATCACGAGTTAACTGTTTCAATCTCAGAGAACAAGTTAAATTCCATGCCAATGAAATAGATACAATTTTAAAAAAAATAGCACTCACATCTCTAGCTCTGTAACTTTTATCTACTCAAAAGTTTTATTATAGAAGATATCAGAAATATGTAAATATAAGAAGAATAATGGCTTATTTTAGGTTCATTGTCTATTAATTCTGTTTCTTAAAATCTAAGCAACAGGCCGCAGGCAGTGGCTCATGCCTGTAATCCCAGGACTTTGGGAGGCCACGGCCAAGATCACCTAATGTCAGGAGTTCAAGACCAGCCTGGCCAACATGGTGAAACCCTGTCTCTACTAAAAATACAAAAAGTAGCCGGGTGTGGTGGCAGGCTCCTGTAATACCAGCTACTTGGGAGGCTGAGGCAGGAGAATCACTTGAAACTGGGAGGCAGAGTTTGCAGTGAGCCAAGATCTGGCCATTGCACTCCAGCCTAGGCAACAGGAGCAAAACTACATCTTAAAAAAGAAGATAAAATGGAAGAAAGAGATCGCCTCGGTTACCTAAATTGAAGTAAAATATTTTAAAAGTAATTATATCCTTGATTTTCCAGTGGCTACTCCTTTTCTCAGTTTGTGCACTCATACAATAGGAAACTAAAAACCTATGGAAAAGAAGAGCAATATAAACACATCAACACATCAAACACCAATATAATTTCTGTGATTGTACATTAAACCTATACCTGATTTTCCATGCAAACAAACCATGAGATATATGACAGGATGTGTTGTATAACAGTCATTTTTTGATCAAAGGAATAAAATAAAACATACAGTTTTTTCTTTTCTTTCTTTTTTTTTTTTTTTTGAGACAAGATCTCCCTCTGTTGCCCAGGCTGGAGTGCAGTGGTGCAATCTGGGCTCACTGCGACCTCTGCTTCCTGGGTTCTAGCGACCCCCCACTTCTACCTCCCTAGTAGCTGGGACTACAGGCATATGACACCACGCCTGGCTACAAACATATTGATTTTAAGAAGAGAATATTTTCCTGGTACTAAATTCAAAAGTAAAACTTTTACAGATCCATCTTCAAAGAGATTTTGAACTATATACAGGACAAACAGTCATTTGATAATTTCTTTGTAAACCTTTATGGGCCTCATTTCTTTAACAACTTGGTGAGAAAGAACACTTAAATTAAATTTAATTAATTAATTAATTAATTGAGGCACAGTCTTCCTATGTCGCCAGGCTGGAATGCAGTGTCGCGATCTTGGCTCACTGCAGCCTCCGCCTCCCAGGTTCAAGCAATTTTCCTGCCTTAGCCTCCCAAGTAGCTGGGATTACAGGCGTGTGCCACCACACCTGGGTAAATTTTGTATTTTTAGTAGAGACAAGGTTTCACCATATCGGCCAGGCTGGTCTGGAACTCCTGACCTCGTGATCCGCCCACCTCAGCCTTCCAAAGTCCTGGGATTACAGGCGTGAGCCACCGCACCTAGCGAAAGAACACTTATAGAAAATAATAATAATAATAATACATTTATACTCAATAATGGTGGACCTGGCCAGGCACAGTGGCTCATGCCTGTAATCCTAGCACTTTGAGAGGTCAAGGTGGGTGGATCACTTGAGGTCAGGAGTTCGAGACCAGCCTGCCCAACATGATTAAACCCTGTATCTACTAAAAATACAAAAATTAGCCGGGTGGGGTGGTAGCACACCTGTAATCCCAGCTACCCAGGAGGCTGTGGCAGGAGACTCGCTTGAATCTGGGAGGCAGAGGTTGCAGTGAGCAGACATCATGCCACTGCACTCCAGCCTAGGTGACAGAGGAAGACTCTGCCTTGAAAAAAAAGAAGGTGGGGGGTGGACCTGACCACAGGTGGTAGGAATGGGGAGGAGAGTATGAATAGTAGTTAGGAGTGACTACTCAAGTGAGAATTTGAAAAAGGAGACTTTGCAATCACCCTTTCTCTTTAACACGCTGTAACTACTGCCCTTCCTCTAGGCTTTCTCTAAGTCGATGTTACTCAAAGTCTGGTTTGTGGACCAACTGCCGATCTGCAGACTGACTGTTAACTGGAATGCAGGGAGGTCAATTGCAAAATTGAGAGTAAGCATTTAAAACTTTTATAACAATTTGACAGAATTACTTTTTTAATATTGAATCTAATAAATTAAAATGTAAGCTGACCCTTTTAATATGTTTAATATTTTTATTTTTCTTCTAATTAATTTCATTGTGTTTTATAAAAGTGGCATCCTGCAACAGATTGAAAGTTTAAAAAACAAAACTTGTTCTTTACCACAGATCAAAACATACGTTAGGCCTCTCTCTCTCAAACTTCAGTGGTCACGTACTACTCTCATGATTTTGTCATATCTGTATACCAATTTTACCATTTATTCAATAACTTTCTTTAAACAAAAATTGCTTTTTAATTTAAATACTTTTTTTTTTTTTTTGGAGACAGAGTTTCACTCTTGTTGCCCAGGCTGGAGTGCAATGGCACGATCTTGGCTCACTGCAAACTCTACCTCCTGGGTTCAAGTGATTCTCCTGCCTCAGCCTCTCGAGTAGCTGGGATTACAGATGTGTACCACCACGCCCGCGCTAACTTTTATTTTTAGTGGAGATGGGGCTTCTCCATGTTGGTCATGCTGGTCTCGAATTCCTGACCTCAAGTGATCCACCAGCTGCGGCCTCCGAAAGTGCTGAGATTACAGGAGTGAACCACTGCACGCAGCCTTAAGTATATTTTTAATGATACTATATCACCACCATAAGTACTACATCGCTGTTGTAAACAGAAAATTACTATGAAATAGAATACCATGAAAACAAGATAATGTTACTTAATTTAAAATAATAAAATAATATTTGAGTAATGACAAATCTAATGGGTTTGCAAAAGTGCACACCTGAAAATCAGCAAAAAGTATTCAAATAACTGTTTTTTTCTTTCTTATCAATCAAAATGAATATTTAGCTCAATGTTTCTCAGTTCAAGTCAAAGATGAGCTGAATATCTAAAAGTTATTTAATGTTCTTCTCAAGAAAGGTTGGATATTGAAAATTAATTCCTAATTTAATTTATGTAGGCATTTGTTCAACAAATGTTATTTTTCCCAATAGGGTTCTGAAGTGAAATCTTGCATCTTTCAAATGGGTCTGGTTATTTGGTAAAACCCAGAAAAGTGATTTACCAAAATTTTCTTGCCCTGAATAATTGCCATCTGGTTTGAGAAAATAGCTTTTATCAAGTGGTCTCTTCGTAATTTTGAAATGTTTTCAACAAATTCTTCAGATGAATTTTTTTAAAAAAACTACAAGTTTTTTCAATAAGTATTGCTGATGGAATGAATGTCAGTTTCAGAATCTGTTCCTAGGATTCTGAGCTTACCATATAAAACATGTAAGTGAGATATACATACATGCATAGTACAGAAATACATATATAAACATATCTATCATAGCTTTATCATATATGTATGAAGTCTTATTTCATTCTCTCTCAGTGGAAACTAGTGTTCAAAGAGATGTAGTGATCTCATTCGATCAACAGTAAGCAAATATTTGTTGACTGTGTACTGGGTCGCAGGCACCATTCTAGGCTTTGAGACAACAAAGAGAAACAGAATAGACACAGTCAGGTTGTTTGTGCCCTAGTGACGGTTGGGGCAGAAGGGAGAAGAAAGGCGGTAACTTCCAATAGGGATAAGCTATGAAGAGGAGCAGGGGTCACTCAAAGAAGTCCTGTCTGGGATATCTGGGGGAGCAATCAGTCCTGTGAAGACTGGGAAGGGGCATTCCAGACATAAGAAACAGCTACTGAAAAGCCCTTAGGACAAAAACAAGACCGGCATGGCCAGGAAGCAAAGAATGTACGGCTGAAATCTACTGAGCCATAGTGAGCTTTATAGTCACATAAGGCCTTGTAACTGTGATGAGGAGTTTGGAATTTATTCTTTGCAACGAAAAACATGTGGAGGGTTTTAATTAGAGAGATGACATAATCTGATTTCATTTCAAAAATATCCTTCTGGATACTGTGTGAAAAGCAAAAGAAGATACAAAGTCAAGGGCTTGTCTGTTGGCTCAGCAAGAAGCGATGGTGGCCGGGCACAGTGGCTCACGCCTGTAATCCCAGCACTTTGGGAGGCTTAGGTGGGTGGATCACGAGGTCAAGAGATGGAGACCATCCTAGCCAACATGGTGAATCTCTGTCTCTATTAAAAATACAAAAATTAGCTGGGCGTGGTGGCACCTACCTGTAATCCCTGCTACTCAGGAGGCTGAGGCAGAAGAATCGCTTGAACTCGGGGACCAGAGGTTGCGGTGAGCTGAGATCGCGCCACTGCACTCCAGCCTTGGGCGACAGAGTGAGACTCCATCTCAAGAAATAAACAAACAAAAGAAGCAGCAATGGTGACCTGGAGGAGAATGGCAGTGGCAGAGATAGAGAAGTGGATGGATTTGAGGGTAGAGTTGACTAGACTGGCTGATATGTGAGGGAAGATTTAGGAGAAGAGAGAAAAAGCAGAAAAGACTCCCTGCTTCTGGTATGAGCAAATCTCTTCTGGTTTCACAGCCTAGGAAGCAGCAGATCCCATTTTAAAACCAAGGCTGTCTGGCTTCAAAGCCACTCTTGACTCTATTTTTCTTTTTTTGGTGGCTGCTGAATTGAACCCCAAAGTGATAGCTCCCTGGTCTTCCCCCAACCACTTAATCCCAAACTCCCAGCATTAAGCCTTTGTACAGCATGGGCTCTCCCCAAACCCTGAACCTCGGGATGCTCAGCAAATAGATTCTCAGAGAAACCGGAGAGGAGGAAATCTGGGAACAGTGTTTGAACAAATGCAAAACCCGCCACTGAAGGCCTGGTGTTAAAGAAACCGCCACCCTTTCTCTGCGCCATCCTTATTCTCCTAAAATTCTTGCCTCATCACCCCCACTCTCCTTCCCCTTGTCCTTCAAGCCGTCTCTAGGCAGTTCTGTGTGGGTCTGTGTACCAGGAAAGGTCATCTCACCCTCTCTGTGCTATGAGAGGCATAACTGTGGCTCTAGGAACACTGCACTAGGTAATTCCTTCCATCCCTCCTGAAGGAGATGGAGGAGAAGCAGCAGAAAGTGGCCTTAGGGAAGTCAGAGCGGGAGAGAACAGTTTCTGGTGTCAGCCATGAGAGCGAATCCAGTGGTAGGAGAAATGAAAGGGGTGATTAAGTTTGGTTGATGGGAGAAAAGCTTCAGAAGGGTGCAGGAGTGCGACTGCCTTACGGCAGACCGAGAGGCTGGGGAACAGTGAAGCGGTGGGACAGAAGCATAAAGTAGACTTTCATGCAATCTCAGCCACAGTGACAGGAAACGGGGAAGTCGATGTGTAGCTGAAGGAGAAAGCAGAACCAAGATGAGTGATTTTAATAGAAGGCACATAGGAAAGCATTTTAAAAGTGTTATGCAAATACAAAAGATTATTTATATTTGGCCTTATCATATGCTGCCTTTTACTTACTTATTTATTTATTTTTGAGATGGAGTTTCACTCCTGTTGCCTAGGCTGGAGGGTAGTGGGGCAATCTCGCCTCACCACAACCTCCACCTCCTGGGTAGCTTGGATTACAGGCGTCCACCACCACGCCTGACTAATTTTTTGTATTTTGAGTAGAGACGGGATTCCACCATGTTGGCCAGGCTGATCTCGAACTCCAGACCTCAGGTGATCCACCTACCTTGGCCTCCCAAACAGCTGGGATTACAGGTGTGAGCCGCTGCGCCTGTACTTATTTATTTTTACCTTAATGCCCTATTTCCCTAAACAAACTCACAGTGAAATAAATCATGCTTAATACTTCTTGGGATCACCAACACAATGTCCTACACATAGAGAATAGCCACAACTTGATTACTAAAATATAAAGTCAAAATAGGTTGGAAATCTCCAGGATGATATCATGCATATGTATACCATTCCCAAGTAACGGGTTTACTATACTTTATGTAACTTGATAATAGATATTAAGTCCTATGTTTCTTTGTACCTGTAATACCCTAGAAGCTTGAATATAGTAGGTACTCAATTAATATTTGCTGTTATATTTCAATTGCATATATTAGTTAACCTCTAGTTCTGAGTTCAAATGACAAACCATCTTTTGGCAATAACCAAAATTACAATGTAATTACATTAAACTGCAGTCAAATATAACTGCATTCAAATATATGGATTATTTTACCCTTTCTCCAGTGAAATCCAAATCTGCTATTTCACCAATTAAACTACTCCTTTATCAAAGTTCCATTAATCTCCTGGAGGTAGCACTGTGCTCATTAACTAAATGTCAGGTGAGCACAGAAGCGACTTTGGATTTCACTTAATAAACCAGAGCAATTTAAAGTAATTAGTCACATCTTGTGAAAAGAAGCCAATGTGTAGCCAGTTTAACCTGCTCGAGATCTGTGGGTGAAAAAACTCATAAACTGAGGGAGACTGGGGATAGGAGCCTTATTTCCTTTGCCAAGGCTTTCAAGTGAAGCAATTATTTACCCTAGAAAAGAACAGAGCTGACTTTAGGAAAACTTTAAAAAGCCATCTCAGGTGTTTGCAGAACACTTAAAAAATGTTCAGTTGTCCAATTTACCACCCAGATTTGGCTTATTTATCTGAAAACTTATTTTAGTAACATCTGAATTATAGTTTCTCTTTTAATCTAGTTTCCCATATTAATGTGATTCACTTTCCAGATTTATAAGCCGTCTTTATGCCATTTGCAATAGCAAATAAATAAATTATAAAATATAAGACTTTATACCTAGTAATTTTAAATATATGCATTATCATTTGGACGTATTTTTAACTCTGCACACTTATATATTATTTGGTGTACTTAAAAATGCGTTCAAGAAGAGAATGGAATTAGGCCACTAGTCAATGTAATAGACTACTTATTATAAGAGATAATCAGGAAAATTATAATTTTCTCTATGATATCAAAAATTTATAGATGAGTTACTATAAAATGAGTTTATTCCACAACTTACAAAGTTACCATAATTAAAGAATAACAACTGTTAGACTCTATAATCAATATTAGCCAAAGACCAAATGATGTGTTTCCCTCATCTAAAAATGACATATTTGGGCCAGGTGCGATGGCTCACACCTGTAACCCCAGCACTTGGGGAGGTTGAAGCACGAGGATAACTTCAGGCCAGGAGTTTGAGATCAGCCTGGGCAACATAGCAAAACCCCATCCCTACCAAAAAAACTTAGAAATTAACTAGGCATGATGGCATGCACTTATAGTCCTAAGGCAGGAGGATTGTTTAAGCCCAGGAGTTCAAGGCTGCAATGAGCTATGATCA
>NW_012106030.1:3560295-3560953 GCF_000951045.1 Mandrillus leucophaeus | reverse complement strand
AACCCGGGAGGCGGAGGTTGCAGTGAGCCAAGATTGCGCTGTAGCACTCCAGCCTGGGTGACAGAGGGAGACAAAAATAAAAAAATAAAATAAAATAAAATAAAAAGATATAATGTACTAACCTGTTAGGTTACTAAGTTACTCCAAGAAGAGAAAGATAAACAATATTTACTAAACACACAGTATTTAGTAAAGATAAACAATATTTACTAAATACACAGGTGTATTTTATAAGTCACTTATTTAACCTTTACAACACTTTCCAAGTTGAATACAGTCCTCATTTTACAGATACAAAAATTAGTTTCTGAAGTGTAAGTATTTATGCAAGAGCAAACAGCTAGAGGAACACTGGATGGTGTTTAAAGACAGGTTTGTGGCCAGGCACAGTGGCTCATGCCTGTAATCCCAGCACTTTGGGAGGCCAACGTGTGCTGATCACAAGGTCAGGAGTTCAGGACCAGCCTGGCCAACATGGTGAAACCCCATCTCTACTAAAAATACAAAAATTGGCCAGGCACGGTGGCTCACACCTGTAATCCCAGCACTTTGGGAGGCCGAGGCGGGCACATCACGAGGTCAGGAGATTGAGACCATCCTGGCTAACACGGTGAAACCCCGTCTCTACTAAAAATACAAAAAATTAGCTGGGCGTGGT
>NW_012106030.1:3557755-3560175 GCF_000951045.1 Mandrillus leucophaeus | reverse complement strand
AAATAAAAAAATTAACCAGGCATGGTGATGCACGCCTGTAGTCCCAGTTACTCGGAAGGCTGAGGTAGGAGAATGGCGTGAACCTGGGAGGCGGAGCTTGCAGTGAGCTGAGATCGTGCCACTGCACTGCAGCCTGGGCAACAGTGGGAGATTGCCTCAAAAAAAAAAAAAAAAAAAGAAGTCTATGCTATTGGCCAGCTGAGGAAAAGGAAAAAGAAGCTATCAGAAAGCCAGAAAAGCAGGTCCAAGAGCACATACATGAGAAAGTGTAATATATTCTTATAATTGAAAATATTTTAGTATTGCTGGAGTATAAGAAATAGAGGTTGGGAGTAAACGAGGAATGAGAGGTGGTAAGAAATGACACCAGGAGTCTAAATCAGGGCCAGTTCCCATGGGTACCATAAACCATGCTACAGCATTTGAACCCTCCTGAAGGTGACGCAGAGGCACTGAAGGATCGCCACCAGGAAAGTGAAACGATCGGATTTGTATTTTGAATATGTAGATCTGCCAGGCGCAGTGGCTCACGCCTGTAATCCCAGCACTTTGGGAGACAGAGGTGGGCAGATCACTTGAGGTCAGGAGTTCGAGACCGGCCTGGCCAACATGGAGAAACCCTGTCTCTACTGAAAATACAAAAATTAGCCAGGCGTGGTGTTGGACACCTGTAATTCCAGCTATTTGGGAGGCTGAGGCAGGAGATTCACTTGAACCTGGGAAGCAGAGGTTGCAGTGAGTGAAGATCACACCACTGCACTCCAGCCTAGGCAACAGAGCGAGACTCTGTGTCCAAAAAAAAAAAAAAAATTAAATATGTAGATCATGCTGGAAACTGTGTGATGAATCCATTCATCGAGCAAGAGTAGATAGGAAGGACAGTCAGAAGACTACCTCAATTTCTAAGACTAGAAAATGGTAATAAAATCTTGATGACAGTAGTGGCAGAAAGGATGGAGAAAAAATTTCAGAGGCACTGACAAGGTAAAATGGGGATAACTGTGAATCACAGGACCTAGGGGTGAAGGAGAGCTGAAGAAGGAATCTAGAATGGTTCTCTTTAATGACCAAAACAAGAGAGTGACAGCAATGTCAATCATCAAAAAGAGTGACTGTTAGAGACAGAGCAGTCTGAGGGGAAGCCCAGGAGTTCATGTATACACATGTGAGTTTGAGATTGATGTGAGACATCCACGTGGAGCTGTTCAGTGGGTCTGATGCTCAGGAGAGGGGCAAAGCCACTTAGACACAGATTCCAGGAGTCAGCAGTTTGTGTGCCATGTTTGAAGCCATGGAAGTGAATAACAGCACGTTAGTTCGATGCTCTTACTCACTGGAGAAGGTGGAGGAGGGTAAGAATAGAGAACCACAGACCATCAATATTTAAGGAGTGGTCAACAGCAGAAGAGTCCAAGAAAAGCAAACTAGAGACACAGAAAACCAGGAGAATATGGAGTCACAGAAGCCACAGAAGGGGAGCTTCAAGAAAGAGGACACAATCAGCAGTATCCATTGCTTCAGACAGGGTCGGTAAGATAAAGACTAAACTATGAGCCAGGTGTGGTGGCTCACACCTGTAATCCCAGCACTTCAGGAGGCTGAGGCAGGAGGATTGCTTGAGCTCACGAGTTTGAGAGACCAGCCTGGGCAACATAGTGAGACCTCATCTCTATAAAAGAGTCGAAAAATTAGCTGGACATACTGGTGCATGTCTGTGGTCCCAGCTACTTGGGAGGCTGAGGCAGGAGGCTCACTTGAGCCTGGAAGGTTGAGGCTGCAGTGAGCTATGATGGTGCCATTGCACTCCAGCCTGGGTGACGGAGTGAGACTCTGTCTCAAGAAAACAAAACAAAACAAAACGAGCTAGCATATGATGGATTTAGCAATAAAAATGACATTGACTAACCTGGTGAGAACTGGGTCAGTGGAGTTGTGGGAATGGAAGCCAGACCAAAGTTCTCATCTGATAGAATTTCCTGAGTGAAACAAAGAAATCATCCATAACTCTCATTTGCTAAAGGCTTTGAGCCAATTGTAAAGTTTACACTTTTCTCAAGCACTTTCATTTAGTTTGTAATTAAATAAGCAAAGTACTTGTACATGCCCTTTTCTTAATTACAGCTTTCCTAATGAGTTAACTTGCATGTACAAACAGCCTCATCTGTAAGATGGGTTTGCTCCGGCACTGGGTTAACACTGGGCTTACATGCAAAAGCTATTGTTAATTCAAACCTGTTAATGCAGTTTGTTTATATTGAATATGATTAGAAGAATTCAAGAACATGATTCTAAAATTTGATAATTTGCAGACGCACTACAATGATTAGCTCAAAACTAAGTCCTGAACTGTTCTGTTGTCTTTCACATGCACACACATCCTAGATTATTTTATTTTATTTTATTTTATTTTTTATTTATTA
>NW_012106030.1:3552934-3557322 GCF_000951045.1 Mandrillus leucophaeus | reverse complement strand
CACCGCTCTGTATCATTTCAAAGATTGCTTCTTCTTTCTCAGTTTACTTATCTAATTTTGTTGTTGTTGTTGTTGTTGTTGTTGTTGAGACAGAGTCTTGCTCTGTCACCCAGGCTGGAGTGCAGTGACACAGTCTTGGTTCACTGCAACCTCTACCTCCTGTGTTCAAGTGATTCTTGTGTCTCAGCCTCCCAAGTAGCTGGGATTACAGGCACACGCCACCACACCCGGCTAATTTTTTGTATTTTTAGTAGAGATGGGGTTTCACCATGTTGGCCAGGCTGGTGTCAAACTCCTGACCTCAAGTGATCTGCCTGCCTTGACCTCCGAAGTGCTGGGATTACAGGTGTGAGCCACCGCGCCCAGCGCATTTGTGATTGTATTATTAGAACTTGCATGAGGAAGAAAAGGCAAAGATAGGCGAGAGAAAACTGCATGAGAAGCTTTCTGGTGTTCTTAGACTTTCAAAGGGCCGCAGCCAAAGATGAAAGCAGGGACACATTGCCGTAGATGAGGAGAGAAGGCCAGTGACCTGACGCAGATTCAGAAAGTTTTAGCCCCAGAGGCCTCTGAAGCAAAATTCCTGACAGCAAAAAGGTCTGCAGTTCAGAAATGAAGTGCAAAAGCCCGTTGCTGGCCACAGAGACAAATCAGATCAATTTCCCTTCCATTTTGTTTCTATCTTCATCAGGAGCCTGTACTCCAGAAAGCAACAAAGTTCCCAAATGGTGAGGGATAGTGAGGGAGAGAGCTCAATCCCAGTGTCTCCTCAAGTTTGAGTCTCTGGGTTCCCATGGAATACATCCCAGCGAGCAGAAATACCCAGAGATGACAGAAGTATCACCCCTGGGCATCTCAGAGAAGGGCAAACATTCTGGTTTTCCACGAGGGAAGGGAAGGAGTAAGATTAGCCACAGACCAAAGTGCTTCACATTAAGTGCCAGAAAAATTCAAGATTTTAATTTCTGGTTTGTTTGGTTTTTTTTCCCAACACAGGGTCCGGCTCTGTCGCCCAGGCTGGAGTGCAGTGGCACAATCTTGGCTCATTGCAAGCTCTGCCTCCCAGGTTCACGCCATTCTCCTGCCTCAGCCTCCTGAGTAGCTGGGACAACAGGCGCCCGCCACCACGCCTGGCTAATCTTTTGTATTTTTAGTAGAGACGGGGTTTCAACATGTTAGCCAGAATGGTCTCGATCTCCTGACCTCGTGATCCACCTGCCTTGGCCTCCCAAAGTGCTGGGGTTACAGGTGTGTGCCACCGTGCCTGGCATTTTTCTTTTTTTTAGAGACAGAGTCTCACTCTGTTGTCCAGGCAACAGAGTGCAACATCCAGTGATCTTGGCTAACTGCAACCTCTGCCTCCCGGGTTCAAGTGATTCTCCTGCCTCAGCCTCCCAAGTAGCTGTGACTGCAGGCGTGTGACACCAGCCCTGGCTAATTTTTGTATTTTTAGTAAATATAGGGTTTCACCATGTTGGCCAGGCTGGTCTCAAACCCCTGACCTCAGGCGATCTGCCTGCCTTGGCCTCCCAAAGTGCTGGGATTACAGATGTGAGCCACTGCACGCAGCCCGATATTTTCATTTCTATTTAACGGGGTTGTGATCATTAAGAAAATAATTTAGCAATCACATGGAACCCAAATACATTCAGTAAAATCACGAACTGTTTCTCTCTTTTTTTTCAAATAGGGGTTGCTAATCTGGTAGCTATGAATATTATACTTAAGGTAAATTCTGATGTTAGCAAAACATTTCAGTCACATGACATTCTCCAAGTCTCTTTTAAATCTGAGATTTGATGGTTCTTCAAGACTGTCTTTTGATGGTTCTTCATTCTTGGTTCTTTGTTCTTCATTCTTGACAAACTTTTATTCCTTCAAAATATTTTAAATGAATTCTAATAAATTGCTATTCAAAATAATTGTAAAAATGGGCCAGGCACAGTGGCTCATGCTTGTAATCCCAGCACTTTGGGAGGCTGAAGCGGGAGGATCACTGAGCCCAGGAGTTTGGGTAACATAGTGAGGGCTTGCCTCTACAAAAAATAAAAATAAAAATAATTAGCTGAGTATGGTGTTGCACCCCTGTAGTCTCAGTTACTCAGGAGGCTGAGGCGACAGGAATGCCTGAGCCCAGGAGGTCAGGGCTGCAGTGACCTGTGATCATGTCACTGCACTCTGGCCTGGACAACAGAGTGAGAGCCTGTCTCAAAAACAAAACAAGGTCGGGCGCGGTGGCTGATGCCTGTAATCCCAGCACTTTGGGAGGCCAAGGCGGGCAGATCACTTGAGGTCAGGAGTTTGGGACCAGCCTTGCCAACATGGTGAAACCCGTCTCTACTAAAAGTACAAAAATTAGCCGGGCGTGGTGGCAGTCGCCTGTAATCCCAGCTAACAGGGAGGCTAAGAAAGAAGAATTGCTTGAAACCAGGAGGCGGAGGTTGCAGTGAGCAGCGATCTCCAGCCTGCACTCTAGCCTGGGCAACAGAGCGAGACTCCATCTCAAAAAAAAAAAAAAAAGAGACCACCGGACTAAAAATGACTTTGTCAATATGAATTTCTTTTCCCCACATAAGAAGTTTGGTGGTGCTGTTCTTGAATTGGTTCCATAGTTCATCATGTCAGGGCCCTGGGTCAGCCTTCCCAGGGTTCTCTGGGCATTTGCTCCTGGCCACAGGACAGCCACATAGCTGCTCCAAACATCATACCCTCTGCATGCTAAGCAGGAAGGAAACAGGAATAGGCACTCATCAGTGGCCTCTCACCCGTTATCAGGCAGGAAAATCGCTCTGAGACATCTGCCTCCCCTCCCCAGCAGACTTGTCCTTAGGTCAACTTCTTGGACACAGGGTGCTCCTGGCAGAGAAGGAGTCTGGGAATTGGGCATCTGCAATTTTCAGCCACAACAGTGGGAAGGCAGATCTGCCAGCCAGGAAAAAAGGTGAACCAAGGTTTGCCACCTTATTTCAACTTTATTGTTCCTTTTCATTACGAACCAGATATATTGTTTTCAAAGACTCATTTCAGAGACCTAGCCCAGAATATAATGTCCCACCTCAATCTCTATCCAAATGTTCATTGTCAGAGGTAAATAAGTAAATAACCCTTCCTCCCTCCTGAATGCAGCAGAGCAGGTAACTGTCAAGCCATTCAGACATTTTTAAAATCTCTAAATACAAAATTGGGAAGCCGTGAGCCAGATGGTCTCCCATGATTGTTGCTGACTCGATGACTCACTCTTTTGTCCCTTGTGTTTCAGAATTTCTTTTTCAGAAATTCCCCTGATCTCATCTGTTTTCTTCCTCTTCCATTAGATGGATCAAATGTCTTCCAAAATATCACCTTCCTCTTCTAGCAGTAGAACAGCAGGGAAACGGTGGCAGAAACAGTACAACATGAGGGCTTGGGTGTGGGGGGGGTGTGTGTAGGGAATGTGGATGGTGAAAAACTAGATTTGCCTTTTAAACTCACCCTGTTACCTTCCAAACGTACAAAATACTTCAATACCTTTCTGGTAATCATGAGGCTCAGCTCACTCTCCACTCTTCCCCTGTTACCTTCCAAACGTACAAAATACTTCAATACCTTTCTGGTAATCATGAGGCTCAGCTCACTCTCCACTCTTCCCCATACCTCCTATCCCTGGCCCAGTGAATTCCCTGCTCCCCGCCTGCCAAAAAAGAAAAGGGTAGGGGCTAACAAGATCTTTAACCTCTGAAAAAGGAAAGCAGAAATCGCCAGGACTGGAAGCTCTCTCTCTAAGGCACAGCAGACAGCAGAGTGACAGGAAAACCCTCTTCTGCTTCCTGCCTTTCAAAGGAAGCACATTGAGGCACTCACCTAACCAGCTGTCCTGCATCTTGTTCCAGGAAGATAATAAGGATTCCCAAACACAGCGCATGCCTCACCCAAAGCCAGTGTGGGCCAGCAACATGGAGATGCATTGGAGAGACTCAGTGTGGATGCCCCGTTGGAGAAATAAGATAAAAAAAAATTGTATACCAACTAAAACCAGGATCAAATAAAATTCAAATGGGATCAATGATGGGTTCCATGAGCATCAGATAGGGACGCTGAAGCTTAGCAGCCACATAAGAGAAAAAGTCTACTTTGTGGAGGGCGATGCTCTGAGGCAGCAGCAGTGTGACCAACCTCTGGGAAGATAGGGTGACTTTAGGAAGGTTTGGGGCTGATCAGACACATGTAAGCTTTATGCTGAGGGATGGGGTCTTCGGTCTTCAAAGACCCTTCACAAATGTGAAATAGTCCACAACAGAGTACTAAGATGGTGGTCATCTGGAATAATGTCTTGTAAAGAAGCATTGATAAAACTGGTTGATAATGTTACCCTGGTAAGGGAGAGGCTTAGGGTCACAGGAGCACACCCT
>NW_012106030.1:3550824-3552884 GCF_000951045.1 Mandrillus leucophaeus | reverse complement strand
ACCTCCTATCCCTGGCCCAGTGAATTCCCTGCTCCCCGCCTGCCAAAAAAGAAAAGGGTAGGGGCTAACAAGATCTTTAACCTCTGAAAAAGGAAAGCAGAAATCGCCAGGACTGGAAGCTCTCTCTCTAAGGCACAGCAGACAGCAGAGTGACAGGAAAACCCTCTTCTGCTTCCTGCCTTTCAAAGGAAGCACATTGAGGCACTCACCTAACCAGCTGTCCTGCATCTTGTTCCAGGAAGATAATAAGGATTCCCAAACACAGCGCATGCCTCACCCAAAGCCAGTGTGGGCCAGCAACATGGAGATGCATTGGAGAGACTCAGTGTGGATGCCCCGTTGGAGAAATAAGATAAAAAAAAATTGTATACCAACTAAAACCAGGATCAAATAAAATTCAAATGGGATCAATGATGGGTTCCATGAGCATCAGATAGGGACGCTGAAGCTTAGCAGCCACATAAGAGAAAAAGTCTACTTTGTGGAGGGCGATGCTCTGAGGCAGCAGCAGTGTGACCAACCTCTGGGAAGATAGGGTGACTTTAGGAAGGTTTGGGGCTGATCAGACACATGTAAGCTTTATGCTGAGGGATGGGGTCTTCGGTCTTCAAAGACCCTTCACAAATGTGAAATAGTCCACAACAGAGTACTAAGATGGTGGTCATCTGGAATAATGTCTTGTAAAGAAGCATTGATAAAACTGGTTGATAATGTTACCCTGGTAAGGGAGAGGCTTAGGGTCACAGGAGCACACCCTCTATCACTGCTAGGAGCAGTGTAGTGGTTAAGCTTTCTGTTCTTTGTTCCTACTTACAGAGTTTGAATTTTGCCTATTGACTAAGAACTAAGATTCTTGTCCATTCTGAGAGAAATACGTGTAGTTGATAATCCATGCAAATGCCCGGGACCCGCCCATAGGAACTGTTGAGTGTTAGCTTCTGTTTTTAAATTCCTCCCATCTTGATTTAAATAATTTGGCAAGTTTCCACAAGTGCCTGAGGCTGCAAAGAAGTGTTTCGGGAGCTCCAGATAACATTTTCAGAAAAAGTCACCTATCCTTTGTGGATTACATACTAAATAGGTGGTTCTCAAACTTCAATTTGAGAAATATTGTTAAAGCCTTCCATTAGGGGATAATCCTATTAAATTTAGAGAATTTGGCAGAATGAGGATTTGTAAAGGAATGCAATGTTCTGTGGAACACTAAGTGTCTCTAAAAACACTGAATAAATATAATAATATCTCCTTGCATTTGTGAGCTGCCTATAGACACCAAGTGCCTACACATGTGCTGGTTTGTTTACTTCTGCTGAATTATCAGGAAATTCTACCTGCCGGAGATTGCTACCAGCCTACTGGAGCTGGTTTCTGGCCCTTGCTCTCTGTTCCTTATAGGGTTGGCTTGCAGAGTAACTTTGTTATGGCCCATTTTTAGTAACTACTCCATAGTCAGTTGCCATTTCCTAGTAACCCATTTGCCTCTGATGAGACACAGCATAACTCACCAAACACAACTATTCCTGAAATAGAGACTTTTAAACATACTTGTCATGAATTTCTCAAGTGCGGTTTGCAAACCACCTGCATCAGAACCATTTTTGTTTGCTTAAAAATGTTGACATACAGAGGTTCAGACATTCTGATTCCACCTCAGGGTAGTTAATCCAAATCGCAGGGCAGGAGGACTGGAAATCTACATTTTTAACAAGCACCCCAGATGATCCTTATGCATACTAACAATTAAGGACAATTGTTCTCATGTTTCAGGAGCACAATTAAAAATAGTTAATTCCTGCGAAGCTGACTGCTGGACAAAAGGCAAATACATAAAATAGAGAAATACAAAAAGGACTCAGAAGTATAGACCATCCTGGAGCCAGCAAATCACACACCAAACCCACCACTGGAAACCCTGAGTTGGAGCAGGTACAAAATTTAAAGGGGATGAAAACCTCATTAATAGGGACAAATAATGTGTAGTGATATATATATATAATATTAAATTGTAATATATTATAATTATTATATATAATATATACTATAGTTGTATTCATTTATTT
>NW_012106030.1:3547192-3549933 GCF_000951045.1 Mandrillus leucophaeus | reverse complement strand
GCCTGGCTAATTTTTGTATTTTTAGTAGAGATGGGGTTTCACCATGTTGACCAGGCTGGTCTTGAACTGCAGACCTCAGGTGATCCACCGACCTCGGCCTCCCAAAGTGCTGGGATTACAGGCGTGAGCCACGACACCTAGCCAGTGCAATATTTTAAAGAGTCAAAATCAATGCAAAAATATTCATAATGAACAAAGGCATGAAAACTTTAAATGAAGACAAGATCAGTATTACCCATGTTTTCCTTTTGCTTCAGGCTCTAATATGGCGCTCTCCGGCACTGCCAGCACGGCTCTTTGCTGTCCAGTCTTTGTGCTATTGGGACAGTCCTTGTCCTGTCTCACTGTATATAAAGAAGGAGCCTGGAACAGAGGAATGTCAACCATCTTATCCTCGTGTTGCAGTTCAGAGAGTTTAAAGTCAAATGCCTAATTTTATTAACTTGGACACATTGTTCTTTCCTTTGAAAATAAAAGTTAGATTGAGTTCTGTAGTTCTTAACCAAACAGAATTGTATTCCGGTGACAGGATTAACTTGCCTAAGACATATAGGCTCATAAGAAGCTGCCTACCCTGCTGATGCTCAGTTTGAGGGACTCTCAGCAGCGACTGTGATGGCCAAATAGGCCCCTCTGTGGGGTGTCACTCTGCCTCAGATGCTGCTTTCTGATAGACATTTCTGGGTGTGTAAAATTTTAAATCCTTTATAAACATCAATGATTCGCATAATTGGTGTAATTATAGGTATCTAAAAAGCAGAAAATGCCTGTGTAACAGCTGCCAGTAGTTGGTTTCAGGAAACATGCAGTCACTTGTGGAGAGCCGGGCTTGGGGTATAATGCTCAGATAATATTACTTCCAGATGGACCAACTTGAATCAGAGATGGCACGGAGATAGAGGAAAAGTGCTCCCTCCCTAGGAACCGAGCCATGCGGGAGTCCAGGGGTGGAAAATGCTGAGGGTCTCCCTTGACTGCACAGTGAGTGTGCACAGGTCCACCATCTACAGTGGGATCCAGGTACTTATGTGAGGAAGGACAAGAAAGGAATAGTTTCAACCATCCTTTGTCAGTGTTATTTTTAAATGTTCCACAGTTGTTAAGGCCTCTATTAAACGTAAGAGAAACCGGCACACAATTGGCAGTCCCTAGTTTACATATGTCTGTCTTCTTCCAAATGGGCATGGAGGAAATGAAAGTATTTTTAATTTATCCACTCCTTAAATATGTGGGGCTGTTTTGTTCATAAAATGCTTGTGGTTTATTGAGAAGTTCTTAAAGCCAGTTGTGTTAGTGATAGGTACTTGAACCTGCAAACATTGCCCTGAGTACTCGCCTACTCTTTTAAAGAACAGGTGGGTTTGGGTGGAGAAGGATAATTAATTGGGAGAAATGGAAACAATTTAGAGGCATTGACCCTCAGGCAGATTCCCAAGGCCTGCTACCAGTTAGCCTGCCAAAATGGCCGCCAATTACCAACCTACAGCTAAAGAGATCTCCTCCCACACTTCCTGAATGAATGTTCTCACTTCATTTTGTCAAACTACTCATCCTTCTACAAAGGAACAATCTGAACTTAGCTACAATCTCCTTTTTTTAAAAATGTGCATTTATGTGGTAGTAAATCTCCCAGTGTATTTAGCACTGCCTCTTTCAAAGACAGGCTTCTGGACCTACTTCTGCCTGGGTGGGGGAAACAAAGTGTGGTGTGTTTTGAGACTACAGATAGCCCCACAACTTCCCAGAACTTCAAATAAATTATTAAATGGTCCTCAACTGAGGACCATTTAATCAAAAAGTTTCAGTCATATTGATGTTACAACACCTACCTAACAGCAGTCTTAAAGGAAAAGACAGTGGGTTTCATTATGATTATTATGTATTTATTATTGAGGGGACAGGGATTTTTACAATGATTTTGGTAATAGGTAATTTTGGAGCATGAACCAGCATCCAAGGCAGAACAGGCCTGAACATTATGTTATGATGTTGGGTATGTTATGTTAATATGTTTGAGGGATTTGGTAGGATCAGTCCAGGAAACTAGGCCAAATGGCCCCTAAATTTTCTTTGTCATCTAAAAAGTTCAAAATTCTGTGATCAGTGACTCTATGATCATATCCTAAAGCAGTGGGTTGTTTTTTTTTCCTCCATTTTTAAAGCAGAATCATTTATGTAAAACAGATGAAAGAGGAACTGCTCTGGGTGGTTTCGTGTGGATTTTCTCTGAGCGTATCTGTCTAAAGGAGAAAGAAAGGGGGTAGTGTATCTTGGTCTCTATGATGACTAGATAAGGTTGAACTCCCACAAAGCAGACCTAAACCTAGCCCAAAATATCTTTTGCCAGTTTGTCACATGGATGTTTTGTTGTAGGACTTTCTCCTTAGTTCAGCTAAATACGGGGGTCCTTGTCAAGCGACCAAGAAAGATGAGGCTCGCAGACACTTTGAAAGGTGAGAAAAATGGAATTTATTAGGTGAAAAGAAAAAAAAAAACTCAGCAAAGCGAGAGAGGTTCCTATTAGCAGGCCCGCATCTCACAGATTGAATTCCAGGTAACCACCGGGAACAGGAGACGCCAGGTTCCTCCCCCACTGAAAAGGGCGAAAACTTCCCGAGATTCCACCCTGTTCTCCCAGTGAGCAGGCCAGTCAGAGGTTCTCCAGGGACCTCCTTATACTTGGCTGTCTCAGTTGCAACAGTAGAATATAGTGTTATATGATCAGCATCATGGTATGAGAC
>NW_012106030.1:3544720-3546332 GCF_000951045.1 Mandrillus leucophaeus | reverse complement strand
CTGGCTAATTTTGTATTTTTAGTAGAGACGGGGTTTCTCCATGTTGGTCAGGCTGGTCTCGAACTCCTGACCTCAGGTGATTCACCCGCCTCAGCCTCTCAAAGTGCTGGGATTACAGGCATGAGCCACTGCGCCTGGGAGGCCCAGGTGGGAGGACTGCGTGAGCCCAGGAGTTCAAGACCAGCCTAGGCAACATGGCAAGATGCCTTCTCTACAAAAAAATACAAAAATTAGGTATGTTGGCACATGCCTGTAGTCCAAGCTACTTGGGAGGCTGAGGTGGGAGGATCGACTGAGTTCAAGAAGTTGAGGCTATAATGAGTTGTAATTATGCCACTGCACTCTAGCCTGGGGATGAGAGAGAGGCCCTGTCTCGAAATAAGTAATTAAATCAATCTTCTACTTCCGAGTCAACTTGAGTTGCTTGGAGTAGAAGGATACTTTCTCTCCTCTTACTTCAAAGCCTAGCTCCTCTAGTTGTTGGGGGAAGGATGCAGGACAGGGAAAAATACAAGTATCCCTCTATTTACCCGGTCACCGTTAGAGGCCTGTGGCTGTCGCTGTGAGCTGATTCTCCAGCTAACACCTACTGGCCATTGATGGCCTTTTGTAAGGTGGGCATCTAAATGCTGGTTTTCCCAAGGGCACATAGGTGGGTCCTTCTGTCCTCTCCAAGTCCATTTTGCCTTGGAAAACTCCAGCCTGAATTCTTCTATACCACTCTAATTCCCGCTCCCCACAGTACTCCACACAACCGTCTTGCTTCTTCAATTCCTACTTTCATGTACTTGACCCACGGAGACGCATATCCTTGCTATGTCGAATGGTAGAAAGCAGATAGTCAACAATCCCCTCCAGCCCACCTGCACATTCCCAACCCCATCTCTCTCTGGTAGAACAATTCAGCTGGTTAAGCAGATGACGGAGTACAAATAAAATGCCCGCCTTCCCTTCCCGTAGACACCCCACTCTCTATGAATTATTCTCCTGGAGAATCCTTTGGAACTTTCCTGTCACTTGGTTTTGGAATGGGGCAAGGAAGCACTGGGCTCCCCTCGAGGATGTTTCAGGACTCCTTGACTCTCTTCCTTTCCTTTTTCCAATCCCGTGCTTATTTGGACTGGAGAAGCAGTGTTGAGAAGGGGAATATTGACTGTGGTAGGATCTTTTCTGATCTGGATTACTGGGGTAAGGCCTTCACCTGGCTTCCCTTTAAAATGTGGTATATTTAATCTCTGCTGTTTATATATCTATGCCTGAGTGCCAAAATTTGAGCTATAGGGAAAAAGTTAGAATCTTAAATACATAAAAGCCAAGTCAGTCTGTTCGAAATGAGGATACTGTGGATGGTGGAGGA
Organism: Mandrillus leucophaeus; assembly: GCF_000951045.1. Taxonomy (NCBI): domain Eukaryota; kingdom Metazoa; phylum Chordata; class Mammalia; order Primates; family Cercopithecidae; genus Mandrillus; species Mandrillus leucophaeus. The sequence continues at coordinate 3,544,975 of NW_012106030.1, read as the reverse complement.
GGAAGGGTGGATGTTCCATGAACCTTGGGGTTTACCCTCCCTTAGCATATGAAGGTTAAAGAAAAAGATATAAAGAGGACGTATGAGAGCCATCAGACCTAGGAACAAAAGCAAAACAAAGAGGGATGGGAGAGTGAAGAATATAATCAATTAATAAGTGATTTGTTCAAAAGTAGGCACACAACGCCAAAGCAGCCGGTTCATTGCTTGGCAAGTAATTGAAATAACTGCCCTGCAGAGTTGTCTTTTTCTTTT
>NW_012106030.1:3535960-3543580 GCF_000951045.1 Mandrillus leucophaeus | reverse complement strand
CTCTAGAGCTGCCATGGATCTTGAACGCTATTTCTCCTAGAACTACCATGACATTTTCAGTTCCCTTGTAGCCTTGTGTTTCTTTGTAATAAAGCCCCACGATTTCAGGTTACTTGAGTGATTCTGTTCCTTGCAATCACAGAGCCTAGCAAAAGGAAAAAAAAAAAAGTAAGGCTGGTAATGCAGAAATGGGAATCAGCCTGATGAGTTCTCATGGAAGAAAAAGACCAAAGAGAGTTGATCGCTGTTCTCATGTTTATTTCGGTAGTGCTAAAGTCCCCATACTTTGTCACCATGTCAGTGTCAAGGCTATTACTGTGATTGTTCGCCTTTCTATTCATGTATGTTATCAGACACTTGGGATAGAAAAATCATCTCAGTATGATTTGCAGATGTATCTACTTACATATTAAAATAATCTGTTCACCTTCTCTGGGGGTTAAAATGATTGTTTGAAAGTTTGGTTTACTTTTTAACCTGTGTTCATTTAGACATATCACTAGTTTTTCTCTCCTCAAACGACTTTACACCTAACCAGCACCAGGGTACGAAAACTGTCAAAAGCCTTTGTCTATAAGACTAAGACCCAGCAACTTTCCACTTCTAGTAACTACTCAAGGAAAACTCTCATGTGTTTGAAAAGACATGTATAAAATACATTATTATAGCAATAAGAACTGGAAATCTTAATCCGTGTTCCCTTAATTTACTTGACATTCTTTGGGAGATATCGGAATTGCAATGTACTACTCACCTTCATCTTTTGCCTTTTATTTTTTCTTTCCTCAAGCTTTTGGATTCATTGGGTGCTTATCCAAAAAATTAAAATTGTTAGTAAATCCCCCAATGTACTTAGCACCACCTCTTTCAAAGACAGGCTTTTGGACCTACCTCGGCCTAGAGAAGGAACAAAGTGCAGTGTATTTTGAGACTACAGACAGCCCCACAACTTCCCAGGAACTTCAGATAAATTATTCAGAGTCTAAGGGGAATTGGCAAACAGGAGAGATAAAAGGCCCACTTAGAAAGTGTGGGAATGGGAAGGGAGAAAGCAGGGGCAGAGACTGAAGGTCAGGGGTTCCAGAAGAGACTATTTTCACAGGCTTTAGGTGTTGATCTGAGGAAATTAGGGCAGGGGCTGGTAGGAAAGAATGTAACAACCACACATACAAGGGGAGCTAACTGATCGTTCAACAGGACCCTTCTGCTTAGCTCTTGTAAAAGCAGTTACATGCATCGCATGCATTAGCCAACCATCGCCCTGCACTGCTGGGCATTCACTGACTGGAGAGAGCCTACCTACTAAGGATAATAGACAGTGTTTTCACTTGCCTTTCAACTGCATGTTATGTCAGGAAACAGCACATTTATTATGTGTTTAAAAACTAATCCAAAGAATTATGTATTTGGAAAAATATCTAAAGAAGCAAGTGGGCTAAGTAAATGATATTTCATTTGTTTCTTAATGTCCTACCCTTAAAAAAAACCACTCAAATGGAATACCCTTAGAATGTCTTAGGTATGATGCAAAGCAGCTGTGTATATTGGTGCACAAATGACTTAGAACTTGGTCCTTAAACAAAAAATCTGCAGGGTAGGCCCTACAAGAAACTTCCTGCCATGACTTGACTTAGGCCTGTTTGGCGGTACTCCATAAACCAATTGCCCTGAATTGAAACTGTCAAAAGAAAATAAAATGGGCTAAATTTATTATCACCTGTATTCACAAACATACACACATAGAAGTCCATTGTTAACTAAGGCCCAAACCAAAATGCAGCAGCCTACTCAGACAGCCCCCTGGGAAATACCGTTTACTGATGTGAGAGGTTTTTTTTTTTTTCTTCTTTTTAACATAGAGAAGGAAAACAACACATGCAGGAAACCATAAAACCCTTCAAGTTAACTGTAGCCAACGGTCAATCTCATTAGGATATAATGGGTAGACGATATCCCTCTCTATAAAGGCTGAGTGCGCTCTGAGTAATTTCCAATTTTCTCACTTGCTGGAAGCTCTGCCTTTTAAACAACAAAGCAGAAGTTTCAGGCACTGTATTTATATCATTTCTGTTCTCTGCCTTGGATACTTCTTCCGAACATCAGTCCCTGGGTTCATCTTTTAGTACACAGTTGTTTAACTGGAATATATATACATATTAACTTGGCTAATTACTTAAACTTACTTTTTTTTTTTTTTTTTTTTTGAGATGGATTTTTGCTCTTGTTGCCCTGGCTGGAGTGCAATGGTGCAATCTTGGCTCACTGCAACTTCATCTCCCAGGTTCAAGCGATTCTCCTGTCTTAGCCTCCCAGGTAGCAGGGATTAAAGGCATGTGCCACTACACTCAGCTAATTTTTTTGTATTTTTAGTGGAGACGGGATCCCACCATGTTGGTCAGGCAGGTCTCAAACTCCTGACCTCAGGTGATCCACCCGCCTTGGCCTCCCAAGGGACTAGGATTACAGGCATGAGCCACATCCCCGGCCCAAACTTAAAACTTTCAACTAGGACGGTGGAAGGGCATCCTTGAGAAAATGGATAGGGAGTCAGAGGGCTAAGGGAAGTGCAGGGACTGCCAATTTTTGCCAAGGGACCAAGCCTTCGGTAGAAATGGAGAAGGCGAAAGTTCTAGGCTGATTCTAGGGCTCGGGAGATAGAGTTCCAATACCCTTTCTGGCACTTCTGACCTTGTGACCTCAGATCAGCCATTGGGCCATTCTCAACTCAATTTCTCCATGCTGAAACAATGAAGGCGTCAAAATCCCTTGCCTGCATACTTATCGGGAGAATATGCTAAAATACAGTGAGGGTACTGATTTCCAAACTTCAGTGAGCATTGGGAATCTATGGGGGGGTGCTCATTAAGGCCCCATCCCCACTGTCTGACTGTGGCTGGCAATCCGTATAATCGCTACTCTTAACAAGAATCTCCAGGTAATTCTGATGCTGGGGATTCGTGTAGCGGACTGAGAAACATTGATTCAGGAGATTTATTTTTAGAATTTTTTTTCCAGATTTATAATTTAATGGCTGTGCAAGTCCCAGTCCCTCATTTCTACCGCTCACGGGCCCACTGCTCTGGGATCAGGGTTTTCTGTTCAAAGGTATTGATGTGCAGGAGCCCTTCTGCTAGGCACGCGTTCACCAGCCGGTGTCTCTGAAGCAGGGACTTGCGCTCGAACTTGGCCGATACCGCCAGGACTCGGAAGCTACAGGCGCAACGGCTGCGGGTGGTGTTGTCCTCCACTGCCACATGCTCCGCCGTCAGGTCCCGCTGCAGCTTCTCCATGAGGTATTCGGCGCTGAGTTACATGGCGATAGTCCAGCTGGGGCAGCAGCCCAGCGGGCACAGAACCCCAGTTCGGACCCCGGCCTCGCTGCTTTGCTCCCCATTTTTAGAATTTAAAGCATCTTCTATGTTGCTGGCACTGTGTTAGGCTTTACATACATTAGCTTTTTAGAACCACCCATAAGGTCAGGTTCTAGCATTCAAGGAGCCCATGGGGTAGGCCAGGCATTACGACATATCACACAAGTTCCGCTTCACTCTGTTCTCAGGACAGCTGTCTACATTAGATAGCCCTCTTTCTGTATGACGATTTAAAACACGGAAACTTAAAAGAGGCTGAGAAATCTGTCCCAGGTCCTCTAGCTTGTTGGTTTCAGAGGCAGAATTCTAATTCAGGTTTTCATGCAATCCAGCGCTGGTACTTACCACAGGCAGCATAAAATGCAAAATGCATGTTGTAAGTTCTTAGGGCCCCATGGAAACCATGTAAATGTTAAGTCAACAAATAAGAATTTAGCATTTATTATGTGAAAAGAAGGAGCGAAAGCAAACTGGGGAATACGAGAAGTATTCAATGCCTAATTCCTGTCCTTCAAGAATTCCAGTCTATCAGGAAAGAGCAGTTTGGTTATACTGCAATTGGAAGAACTGGAAAGTTGGGCTAAAACCCTTTATGCGGGGCCTTGAAGAGCAGCCTGTGAATTCTGTGCTTTATCCTGGGCAAAGGGGAATGGCCATAGACACTTGGCAGAGCCTGAAACACCATGCAGATGCCTGGCGATGCTTTCTTCCCACCCCTCCACTTTAGCTTTCAAATGATAGTGAAAACTAAGAAATGCGTATGGAGATATCTCTCTCCAGAAAGAGAGGGTTGGGGTAAACCCTAGTGAATATGGGTTAGAGAGGTATTTTGTAGGCCTTAATAGGAGGGGTGCCAGGAGGAGGCACAAAACAAAAACCACCAGAAAGAGAAATAAAGCATACCAACCTTACACTCTGAGAAATCCAAATGGATAGATGGGTTTGTATTCTTAAAAAAAAAAAAAAAATTTTTTTAACATTTCTGTCTTTGCAAATACTTCCTCGGGATCCCTAAATTTGTTTTAAATTCATAATTAAGCATTCTCCAGACCATGTCTTCTAATTTGTGTGTACCCTACAAACACAGGAAACCCTTGGTAAATGTTGATGTCCATTTAACCCTTTGCTTTCTTGCTTTCCTCAGAATCCCTTAGCTCCCCTAGTACCCCAAGAGCAGGGTAAAAACAAACCCCAAAAGCCTTTCCAGGAGCTGGGCCCACCCTCTGAGCTTACATGCTTTTTTTTTTTTTCTTGGCACTTAAAGGGATTCAACTAGGAATTGACAAAACTTGCTTAAGCAAGTATCATGGATTCACATTTCTGATGGAGCACAGGGCCAGAAGCAATTGCTTGATATTCTTAAAAGAAAATCTGAAACTTATTCTTTTCTATTGATCCCAATTATCTGAAAGTAAAAAAATCATACTAAATCAAAACTGTTTGGTTTCATATGTTTATTATGCCTTCTACCACCTAATACGTAAGTATCCCTTATGAATGAAAACAGACTCAGAGGAAAAGACATTGTACAAAAATGCTTCTTACGTTTACTTTACCACCTGCCAGGAAGGACACACACATTTCAGCTTTTATTTTTAAACCAATGTTATCAAAATTCTTAAAGGAAATATTTAAAGCATCTGCTTTTACATGGAGAGTCAAGGAAAAATAAGTTCTAACAGGAGAATCCTCCGAAATAAAAATATACTTTAAAAGAGATGCATCATTTAAAAAACGCATCATTTAGGTTGCATTTATGTCATGCTATTGATATCTTGGATCTGAAAAAAGCTAAACAATTATATTATCACTGCAATGAACACAAATTAAAAGCACTTTTCTACAGAAGGGTTTTTCCTTTTGCAAAGATCTTTGAAGAAACTTAGATGCCATGTTGTTCTAAGGTCATTTTAAAAAATGGAATTCCAATTGCAGAACACAAATGCACTTAAAACTAAATATATGAGCACCATACATGAAAAAAAATGTTGAAAACTAGTAGCTATCTTTAAGAGATAAATTAAATGGAAACACAAGTTATATTGGTTTTTGGGGATGGATCATTGCTTTCCATTGGACAACCACAAAACCCCCTCCTTTTAGACCAGTCCTCAAAGTTCTCTTTTTCCAGGTGTACCTTCCAGCATAATACTCCCTAATCTACAAGTAATCCAAATGAGTAAGGGATTATTTCCAAACACTTCTGCTTATTAACCCCTCCTCTCCAGTGCTGAAAAACTCAAGACATGTAAAAGACACATTTTTAACACACATTTGGAAGTAAAGATGGCTTTTGTTAGTTAATAGCAATTGTTAACTCTCAAAATAAACAGGAAATAGTGCCACTTAGCAAGTTGCATGTTCCAAACCCAAGAGTATTAGGCCTTAAGAAATCCAAGAACTTTTTCTCTTTGCAGTCTAAACAATCCTGCCTGATTCTTAGAAAAAGCACAAATCTCCAGCAGCCAAAGTGCTATTTTGAGAGACAGGGGGCTTTCCTCTGAGCCCATATGGAGCCAGCTTCTCCAGGTCATCTTTATTGATGCAGTTCTCTTACATTAACACCATGTTGGGCATGGCAAAAAATGGAGATCGTAGCACCACATCAACCTTTCTGCTTGAGAAAAAAAAAAATTGCATACACCTTCAGCATTTCATCATCGGTAAAAGCCTTATCCTGTATAATCTACTGATAATTTAACAGCTTATTTGTCCTTAACCCTTGGAAACCAATTATAGCCACTGCTAGAGGTAAGCATGGGCATGTCAAGGAGAAAGCAGCTCCAGGAGCACCAAGTTCAAAAAAAGATCAGCTAGCCAGTTTCATCTGTGAAGAATTCTGTCCACGTTGCCCCTCCCCCTCTTTTTCAGATTCCAAGACAAAGGGCGTTTTTAAATATGGTAAATTCAGAAAATTCCTAGAAAGCATGTGTTGAGTTGACACATATTCAGCTGATGCCATCATTTCAGGGTCAGGAGAAATCTGGCCAAGAGACATTTAATATTCCTCAATAAGGTAGCATTTGACAAGACTCCTCTGATAACTCATTTTTTTTAAAGCTAAGGCAGATTGTGTAGTGTCTAGATACCGTAGGGCTTTTCCCATCCCAGGCATTGGGCATAATAACGACAAAAGTCAAGATTTAGGGTTCAGTTCCAGCTGATTTTATTTCCTTCTCAAAAAAAGTTATTTACAGAAGGTATATATCAACAATCTGACAGGCAGTGAACTTGACATGATTAGCTGGCATGATTTTTTCTTTTTTTCCCCCAAACCTTGTTTTTGTGGCCTTGAATTTTAAGACAAATATTCTACACGGCATATTGCACAGGATGGATGGCAAAAAAAAGTTTAAAAACAAAAACCCTTAACGGAACTGCCTTAAAAAGGCAGACGTCCTAGTGCCTGTCATGTTATATTAAACATACATACACACAATCTTTTTGCTTATTATAATACAGACTTAAATGTACAAAGATGTTTTCCACTTTTTTCAATTTTTAAACACAACAGCTATAAACCTGAACACATATGCTATCATCATGCCATAAGACTAAAACAATTATATTTAGCGACAAGTAGAAAGGATTAAATAGTCAAATACAAGAATGAAAAACGCAGTACATAGTGTCGCGAACTCAAATCGGCATTTAGATAGATCCAGTGGTTTAAACGGCACGTTTTTGCTTATAAAAAAAGTGCAAAAAAGATGTGGTTTACGAGTTAAAGCTACAGAATCCCTTTTTGCTGTAAATGCACCAGTTTTAAAGCCTCTGGACAGAGCAGTATTTCTTTTAAAACTTTGTTTTTCTTAAAAGCTTACAGTGTTTGGCTAATTCTCCTCCCCTTTTTACAAGACGGGGATCGGAGGGTGGACACTGGTGGCAGGTTAAGGGATACTGTCACTTTAAGAAGCCTGCAGATTGAAGTGTAAACATGGAGAAATTAGGGGCTGATTTTTTAAACTGTGTGAGATATTAACCAGCCGCCCTGTTATAAAATCAGGAAATCCAAACAGCGATTTACACCGATTAACACCCCCTTTATATATTTTTTACAAAAATACACTGAGAAAATAATCAAACGTTTTCATCTCTCTTGTCTTTTTTTTGTTTTTTAAAAGTGTCAAAAGTCTACATTTAAATATAAAAAATTAAAAGTTAAAACTCTAGCCCTTCAGTGAAGGAGACGTAAAATGGCGTGGGTAACAACAACTACCAAAAAAAAAAAAAAAAAAAAAAAAAAAAA
>NW_012106030.1:3530156-3531015 GCF_000951045.1 Mandrillus leucophaeus | reverse complement strand
CCCCCATGGCCGCCCCCGCCGCTGCCACCGACCTTGTCTCCTTTCTCCCCTGGCTTGGAGGAGGCGGCGGCCGAGGAGCTGGAGTTAGCGTTGCCGGATTTCACCTTCTTCCTGGGCCGGTACTTGTAGTCGGGGTAGTCAGCCATGTGCTTGAGGCGCAGCCGCTCCGCCTCTCGAATGAAAGGGATCTTGTCGCTGTCTTTGAGCAGCTTCCAGCGTTTGCCCAGCCGCTTGGAGATCTCGGCGTTGTGCATGTCGGGCGACTGCTCCATGATCTTGCGCCGCTCGATCTGCGACCACACCATGAAGGCGTTCATGGGCCGCTTGATGTGCCCACTCGGGGTCTTGCACCAGCTCGGGTCGTCGGCCTTACCGCCCGTGGAGGCGGTGGAGCCGGGCGTGGGGGAGGAGGCGATGCCCAGCTCCAGGCCGGCGCCCGAGTCCGAGCTCTCGCCGGCCAGTAACGCTTCCGTGTTCTCGGCATTGTTGGTTTGCTGCACCATGGCCCCGGCTTGGCGGGCGCCCACGCGCGCTCACACCCTCGCGGCGGCCGCGGCGCGATCGCCGGGCCCTCCCGGCTTCCCGGGCCGAGCACACGCCGAACGGGAAGACGCGCGCGGCGGCCGAACTGGCCCCTCAACTCCTTGCAGGGGCGGAGGTGGGCGAAGAGAGAAAAGTCCCCAAAAGATGCGGGGAAGGAGTTCTCCGCCTCTCGCAGAGGAGTTATAGTTCCCAGGCTGGAGAGTCTCTCCCTCTCTCTCGCTCTCTCACCGCGCTGCAGTTTGCTTTCTCTCGGCTGAGTCTGGAGACCGTGCTAAAGTAGAGAGGAGTTTCTCGAATGCTGGTTGCTGAAGCTTCC
>NW_012106030.1:3525214-3526561 GCF_000951045.1 Mandrillus leucophaeus | reverse complement strand
TTTTTTTTTTTTTTTTTCCGAAACCACTCGCTTTCCACTGACTGCCCCTGTACCACATCAAACAGTCTCCTCTCCTCCACGCCTCCGGGGTCTGGGAAGTCGCACCTCACTGATTTCACGTAGAAGGAAGGCGCAGGACCAGCAGCCGCCGCCGCCTGCTCCCCAACGCGCAAATCCATTTCAGTTTGACCGTGAACCCCCTTTCCAGTTCGTGTCCTTCTCCGCCCCCGCCCCTAGCTCCCGCTGCTGGGCTTCCAACGGGGTTCTCGGGTCATTTCCTAGCGCCGGTCACTCTGGCTGGCCTCCTCCCCTCCACATCTCCTCCTCTGGCTGCAGACGGGGCAGGGGAAAAAGGAAGAGAGAGAAAAAAAAAGCCCCAAACGGGAATTCGCCTGCGTGGAGTCTCTCAGTCCCGGCGCTCCCCCAAAACATCTGCCATCGGCCAAATTCGTCACCCCGGAACCTTCTGTCTTCATCAGGCGTTTAAAAATGGGGGAGGGGAGGGGAGCGCTGGGTTATCCCCTCCTTTCTTGACCAAGAAGCAAAATAAAACAAAACCAAGGTGGTGATGCAGGAACGGGGAGATTCCTTCAGTCTCTAGAAAACTAACTCGGTTTCTTGCTGGGGGTGCAGACAAGTCCGGAAGCTCTTTGGAAGGGGAGGGGGTCTCTTCAAGCAAAGGGGAGGAAACTCGAAGTCGCTTTTTTTTTTTTTGCCATCAACAACAACATCAATAACAACAATAACAGGTCGCCCCTGTCTACCCTCTGCCTCCTCCGCGTCCCTGCGGCTGGGCATAGTGGGTCCCCGGCCCGGGAAGGTGGGGGATGGGAGCGCGGGTCCAAAACGCCGCCGCGCTCCTTTCCGACGACGGGAACGCGGTCGAAGCCAGCCCTGCTCATTTTTTTTTCTTTTTTCCCTTTTCTCTTTCAACTCTTCGTCTGTCCTTTTCGTTTCATTTTTTATTTTTTATTTTTCTCCTCTCCTACCCCCGACGCTCCCCCCTGCCTGCGCGCCCTTCAGTAGGTGAAAACCAGGTTGGAGATGCTGGACTCGAGCCAGTCTCCCGAGATCATCTCGCTCACCTCGGGCGTGCAGTAGTCCGGGAACTCGAAGTGCGAGCCGGAGCCGGGCTCGAAGTTAAAATCCAGGTCCCGGTCGAGCGCCGACGACGAGCTGAAGCTGCCCAGGGACATGCTCTCAAAGTTTGAGCTGGGGTTCAGGTCGAGTAGGTCGTCTTCGAACTCGTCGTCTGAGGACGAGGAGCCCGAGGAGGAGGAAGAGGAGGAGTGGGACGAGGCCGAGGAGGACGCGTGCGAGGGCGCGCTGGACGGGGCGGGCGAGGCG
>NW_012106030.1:3521639-3522244 GCF_000951045.1 Mandrillus leucophaeus | reverse complement strand
AAGGAAGGAATAAAGAAATAAAGTAAAAAGAAAGGAAAGAAAAAAAGGGACAAAAGCAAAAAAATGTTTGGCCAGTATAAATACGTCCACATATAAAATGGCATCTGATTACATTTACAAGGAAAAAGAAATACGAGGATGGAGCATCGGTGAAGGAAAAAAACACGTCTTCTCATTTACACCTATAAGGAATAAACACACACACTGAGAAAAAATTTGGTCCTGAATTGTTTTTTTAAAGTCCAGCACAGATTTGAGTTGCGTTTGAATCCTTTAGAGAGTTAAGAATGAAAAAAAGCTGGTGATAATTTCGTTGTAGGAATCAAACATAGCGCCATCTATCTGCTTTTTATATTATCCTACACTATTTTAAAAACTGCTCAACAGTCTTATACAGAAATCTTTAAAAGATAGACAGGATAACATGCTATATTAACCCCACCATTGAAATAATCCAACACCATCACGATTCCGATTAAGAGAAGAAAAAAACCTTTTTTTTTTTCCTTTTTTTTTTTTTTTTTTTTCCGAAACCACTCGCTTTCCACTGACTGCCCCTGTACCACATCAAACAGTCTCCTCTCCTCCACGCCTCCGGGGTCTGG
>NW_012106030.1:3500368-3516064 GCF_000951045.1 Mandrillus leucophaeus | reverse complement strand
TGGTTGCTGAAGCTTCCAATACAAGTTTCTCGCGGCCTCCCAGGCAAGTCTTTTTTTTTTTTTTTTTCTTTTTCCCTGAAGCAGTTGATTCCAGTTCACGAGCGCTCTCGGTAGCTCAGGAAAGCGACATAGTCTCTAGCACTTAGTCCCTCTCCTACAATGCAAAGCAAAAAAGACTCTGGCTCCAGGACTGTCTGTGGGCGGAATCGGCACTAAGGAGTTTGTGCAATTATTTTGTTGCAAGGTAGGAAGCCAAAAAGCCTGCATGCAACAGACTGGCATGAATAAATGTATGTTTCTCCCTCCCTTCTGCAAGAAGGGAGCTGGTAATGGCAAGAATTCCTCCAGTGCAGACTCTTAAAGAGCGTGCAAGAACTAGAGACCCGACAGCTAAACAGGCCTCTTCCACTCACACACAGTTTCTCCTGCTGCAGCTTAGAGCAGACCCCAATTCCGCCTCGCGCCTCTTTATCCTTTCACAGTCTGGGCTGCAGCCAATCAGCTGCTGTAACCAACGCTTCCTCATGCCAAACCCCTCCCCCGGGCTTCCCATTGGCTTGGAACCCGATGCAATAATAATCTCCGCGTGCAATGAGAAGCTCCAAATCTGACCTCATTCCAATTTACAGAGCAAACTTTTTAAAAGGGCTAGAAGTACAGCTGAGATTTCTGCTGCCTCTTTTTTCCTTTTGCTGTGTGTGTGTATGCGCGCGCGTGTGTGTGCGGGCGTGCGTGTGTGTACAGTGTGTGAAGAGGATGTTAATGCATGAAATTATTAAAGGGAGAGACGGAAATGTATTCTAACCATTATGTTAGATAACAAGGGGCTTGGAAGGGGGCGGGGTAAGGGTGAAATACTGTAAATGGAAGCTTTCTGCTTAAAAGCCAAGTGATTATTTTTATTACTTCTTTTCAGCATTGGAATAAAGAATCAGCCTCTCGTGCAAAATCTGTTCCCCAGCTCTTTCTTAAAGCCAAAGCTGTAAAGGGGAAGAGAAAGCCACAACAATAAATCAATGGATATTGAAAACCATTAAGAAAGTGGTACCTAGACACCTGTCATCACAATTATTTTAACAACTCTAGGTACAGCACAGATGTTGATGTATTGTGTAAATCCCTTCAGAACCATTTTTGTGCTGTTTGTGGAAGGCAGGGAAGACCTCTTTGCAATAATTGCTTACTCTCTTAACCAAATAGGGGTCAACTATGGTTATTTAATGATTTAAACTCCCTGTAAATCCTGCATAGCCCAAACAGAGGAGCTTTCCGTGAAACACATTAGGTAGTGCTCCATAATTACCTCAATGGGCAAATTTCCAGAGTTTTGTATAGGATGTATAATCGTATGTAAAGGATGGAAATCGGTTTTACTTTCTAAATATTTGTTTTCCCTGTTTTCAGAATTAAAGATTGCTTCACTCTCTTCCCTCTCCTCCTCCCAAAGCCATCTCCCTCCTTTCCTTCTTATATATTTCCTCTTGTTATTTGTTACTTGAATCGAAGGGAACTGAAAAACCAAGGCAAAGAGAAACTGTAGAAGGAGGTGATAAGTGGTAGCAGAAGAGAGTAGGGCCTCCGGATTCATAGTACACCTGGCTGCTTATCCTTCTTACTGGTTTGTAACTATGGGGATGTGGCGAAGTCTCAGTTTTCCTCATCTATTATATGGAGGAGCTACTTCATAGAGGGTTGTTGTGAGGGGTCAAAGAATTTGTGACTATGAAGCACCTGCTCTATTGTAAGCCCTCAATGAATACTAATACCTTCCTTTCTAATTCAAATACCAGACATGCTCCTAGTAAAAACTGCATGTTGTTCAAGAGACTAACACAGAATAACCACTGATGTGAAAAAGTAATAACAGGCCAGGCGCAGTGGCTCACGCCTGTAATTCCAGCACTTTGGGAGGCTAAGGTGGGTGGATCACTTGAAGTCAGGAGTTCAAGACCAGCCTGGTCAACGTGGTGAAACCCTGTCTCTACTAAAAATAAAAAAATAAAAAAATTAGCTGAGCTGGGATGCTTGTGCCTGTAATTCCAGTTACTCGAGTGGCTGAGGTGGGAGAATTGCTTGAACCCAGGAGGTTGCAGTGAGCTAAGATTGAGCCACTGCACTCCAGTGGGTGATAGAGTGTGACTCTGTCTCAAATAATAATAATAATAATAATAATAATAATAATAATAATAATAACAACAGATCATTGATGTGAACCATACAAGGACAATAGTGGCAACCCTGCCATTCCATTGATTTTAAAAGAAAGGAACTCCATGAAGAATACTAAGAAGAATGTGGCAAAGAAAGGATGCCAAGGTATTCAAAATAAATGTTGGCCACAGAAATTACTTGTTTTCCAACGTCTGAAAATTAGAATTGTAGTAAAAATCAGCTTTCCTTAACACTATAATAGGAAACTAATATTCTTCAGGCCAACCATAAGTGGTTAGGTAAGATCAATCCAAAATAATTTAGTCAGCTTTTGATTCAGATTAAACTAGTGCTGGGTAGTAAATTTCTATTTATCTTGTCAAACTTATAAAGTATGTAGGCTGGCAATAGGCCCAGGTTGTCAGACTTAGAATTTTACTGGGAAGAACACCCTATGTAGCCATCTGACTGGCTCTGTAAGGATCAACCACAAGCAAAACTGTTTTTGTGGGTAAAAGCAAATAATTTTTGACCATTAGCTACTTGTATTATATACTTTTTTTTTTTTTTTAAATGAGAAACAAATCCTTAAAAAAAGAAAAACCCAAACCAAAAACACACAGGCACCTTTTCTGCGTAACAGTGTTGCTGTGTTATAAACTTCATTTTATCTGGCGTGCATAGAAACACATCCTTAAATGTTACCAATCTGACAAAAAAAAATTATTTTAAGAGGGCTATTATCTATAAGATCAATGTTTTCACTAGGATAAACAAGAATATATTTATTTTTGGATTTGTACTAACTAATGACTTGAGGGTGTAGCTAGTTTGATAATTCAGTCAAGTTGAGTATCAGTATTATTGATTCTATTTCTAAGTCATTTATGCTTCCATCATCGAATATGATGGGGAAGGGTGGAAATTAAAGCAGTCATATATTTCTGCTTAAAACACACGGATTTTTAAAGGGTGTACTAAAACATAGCCACTGGCCTCATTCTTTTGTTACATGTATTTCAACAAATCCAACAAATTTTAAGACACACCATTATATTACATTCCACCAAGGAAGAAGAACTGCCAATGAAACTGTGATATCCCCCTAGATGTAGGATGTCTCCTTATTTCAGAAGAGTTGAAATGAAAAGAAAAATTTCGTCTCAGACTTGATGAAATATGGTATCAGTAACTTCCATTGACTTTATAAGATGATTACTGTATATATATTTATATATTACACAAGTGCTTAGACTTCTGAAATAGATCTGTTCTAGTGAGTTAGTTCTCTTACAATGTAAGAAAACATACGACAAATGCCCTTTTATTAAAGTCACCTTTATGACCAAGTAAGTGTGTGCACACTGGAATGTATTGGACCTCTCAGTACCAAATAATGAGAAAAGATTTCTCCCTTCTAATTCCCTAACTTCATATGCTCTGTAATCAGTTCTCCATTACTGACATTTTGTTCCCAAAATACCAGATATTTGGTGGCCCCTACTAAATCAGTACTCAGTGTTCCCTCTGCTGGCTTTGCAGTACATGAAGTAATTCTTAATGCTACTCTTTTAGCTCTATGAAGAGAAAGCCAAGATTATTTTGCAGAAAAAAAAAAGTCCTGGTTTAGAATAATAGACTGTCTTTATTAGCAATGATGTTAGACATTTCAAATTTTGATTTAGGTATTTTATTCCCTTAAATGATGGAATTCCATTTGAGATGTAAGTGTAATATCTGCTAATGCATTTCTTCTGCTCTCACACATCTACACAACAGAAAATCTCACATCCATACAATTATGAGGCATAGATGACATAAGATTCTATTCCACTGCTTAATATATTCCTTTGGCATGGAGGGAGGGACCTGAATGGAAATTAGTTTAACAAATCTGGATTTGCACTGATTTGCAAGATTTTGCCTTGCCTTGGTTACAGAAACTATGACTGTAGGAGCTAGTCAGACCTGACAAGTATTCAGTTCAAATAAAATAAAGAGGAGGAAAAACTGTATAGTTGTTACTTTACCTGACAAGGAAGAAGCCCTGGGAAATCTGATGCATTGGCCTTTGTCAACTGAAAGGTGCCAGTATTTTTGGTTCCACACTTTATGGAAAAGAAGCCTCCATATGAGACTGATTTACTTCTCAGTCAAGTACACAAGCATAACTTGCACTTCATCCTTTTGGGTTGATGACATTGCATTGTAACTGGGCTCAGCACGGAATGGGGGTGAGGGGGTGGTGGTGCGTGCATTGAAAAATAATATATGGAAATAACTCATATTTGCAAAATATCAAAATAGGATTCTGGGGTAAATGAAACCTAGGATTTATTTTTACCGCTAGAATAAGCTAAGAGTTAAGAAACCTGCATTTCTAACAATTTTACTATTTTCCTCTCATAACCAGTGACGAGCACACAGTTTAAGCTGTTCATGCCAATGCCAACTCATTATTCCTTTCCTCTCCATTTTCTCATTAAAACAAGCAGAAGATGAATGTTTGCAGAGCCACGTAGATTGCAAGCATGAACACAGGCTTCTGCTTCACTTCCAGAGGCAGAAGCATGGCACCCGGGAAGAGCCTGTCTGCAGCCAGCCGGCTCCTAATCTGGGGAGAAGCAGCCGCCAGGTGGCATCGCTGAGCCTCCCTGCGCCCGCGAGGCGAGGTGGGAAATCGTGGGGATAGTCAGTTTTCTTTCTTCTCCCCCTTCCTCCTCTTCCCAACCCCTACCACTCCCTACCACTGTACCTTCTTTAGTTAGAGGCTTAAATGCTCAACGAGTAATAGGGTATGTCGATGAATTGTGATTTTTTTTTCATAAATCAAAGTTTAGGGCAACCACCCGCTGCCTCCTGCTCACTTGTCAGGAGCTCCTGGTGACCGGGGAAGCCTAGACCAGCCTCCTGTCTGGATCAGGTAACCCAACTCGAGGAGATTATCAATTTCCGTTTCCCTGTCTTCTTGCTAAAGTGAATGCAGTTTCTCCGGCTTCGGAGAGCGGCTGCAGAGAAACGGCGCGCCTTACTTACGGACGCCAGTGCAAAGGCCACCCCCTACTCAAAAAAAAAAAAAAAAGAAAAAAAAAAAGAAAAGAAAAAAGAGGTTTCCTTCAGGCAGAACGCCTTTCGGAGAGCAGCGACTCCGTCTCGCAGGCACGGCGCTCTCCCTGGCTTAAGCTCGCCGAGGATTAATGGTGCTCAGCCTCGCTCCGCCGCAGCGGCCGAGCCTCTCCTTTCGCTTACAGTTAGAGGGAGGACATAGATTGGAATCGACTCAGACTGTGCTTTCTGGAGGAAAGTCCTTCCTACTGTAAACATGTTTCAGGCGATCCTGTCAGCAGCATTTTAACACCCGTCTTCCGTTTAGGTTTTACGACCGGGGAAGGAGCTGAAGACACGCGCGCGCACACACACACACACAAACGCACACACACACACAAACGCGCGCGCACACGCAACCCAAGCGAGGACACCTCCCGCACCCTCGCGGGCTCCCAGTCCTTTGAATTTGCAACCGGTCGCGGATAGTCGAGGGGGTGGGGGTCGTTTCCTGGGCGCTTGGCTCCTCCGTCCTCCTACCACCATCCCCTGGCCCTTGGAGATGCTATCCAGTTCCATCAGTGACCAGAACTGACAGCCACTTGGCCCCTGCCCTCTCGAGTGCCCAGCATCCTTTGCTCTGGACAACTAAATGCTCTCTGTGAGCCTTGCTTGGATGGTACGGTGCGCGCTGTGCGTGTGGGACTCACTCTTCGGCAGGCACACGACCTTCGTACACCGTTTGGGCAACCATCCACTTCATCCCCTCGCTGGACCCCGCAGGCTGAGGCCCAATTAAGAGCGCGGCTGCCTGGTCTCTTTCAGGAGGGCAGAGCAGGCTGTGCGTGCACGGCGCGCGGGGGGAGGAAAAGGGCTGAGAGCTGAGGGAAGTAGACAATTGGTTGCACCCCAGTCTTCAAGCGTCCCTACTCCGCGGATCACGGAGGGGCAGGCGTGCATTGGCGCCTTCCCTCAATCCCTCGGTCGTGCAGGAAAGACTGGACGGCGGGGGCTCTCTGAGTCTGCGAGGGCCATGGAGGCGTCCCAGGGTGCCAGGCGCCCTTGTCAAGGGGCGCGCCCGACGCTCCAGATTCGGTCCCCAGCACCTGTGGGAGGCGGTTTCGGGTCTGAGAGAAGGGAACATATGGCAGGTAGTTAACAGGGAGAGGCTGCGCCCTGGGCGCAGTTACGAGGAAGCCAGGCTCTGCGGAAGGTCTCGGATCGCTTTGTCCTCCTTGGATCAGCTGGTCTCTGCCTTTCCCCTGGCAGCTGCGACAGTCAGGCCCTGGCGCAAGCGTCCGGGTGGAGCTGCCTACTCTACCCGGGGTGGCGGGGGTGGGGGGTGGGGGCGGCAAAACCACCCCAGTGGCCCCAGCAGGCGGTCTAGGTGGGGCACGCCCCACGGGCTTCCCACCCCCAACCCAACTGCCCGTTGTAGCAATTACAGTTTTAGCCCCGTAGGGGAAAGCGGGTGATTTCGCTTTTGGAAAAACACTTCAACAAGAGCAACCCTGAGCCAGCGTTACAAGCCAGTTGACCTGCTATTGGAGGTTGTGCGAGGGCGGGCTGGGTCGCGCGCGTCTGCCAGGGAGGGAAACCCGCTGGGGAGTGGGCAGAGGGAAGCAGAGCAAAATGTCAGATAACAGAAAGAGGGGGAGGAGGAGGAAGAAAGGCGCTTGATTGCAGAGAGGGGAAGTGGGAAGGCACGGAGACCGCGTTGGCTGCCAAGTGACGCGGGTCAGGAGGAGAAGGACGAGTGCGTGGCGGGCAGCGAGTATAGGACGCGCGGACCCCCTTGCCAGGCAACCGATCTCCTTTCTCCCAGCCCTTCCCCTCCCATGCTCCCGCCGTAGTCAGACATCACACTTGGCGCAGACAGCGTTGGGGGAACTCCTAGGGATGGGAGGGGTGGGGTGGGGTAGGGACGGTAGAACCTGATGCCCCAGACCGCGCCTGGAGTGCAGTACACCTGGCAACCGGGACTCGCCATCTGTTCCCAGCTACCGCCTCTCGGGCCAGGGGTGTGGGCCTGGAGAAAGATAAGAGAGTGGATGGCTTGGCGTCAACCGCCTCAATGAACTCAGTCAATCAACGTTTATGGTGCTCCTACTGTGTGCCGAGCGCAGCCTGGGTCCCCTCCAGCTGCTGGTCTCGGGAACTGCACCATCTGTTCAGTTAGTCAGCAAGCTAGAAAAGAATTCTGTGTGTATGGTTGTAAAATAAGTTCAAAATTCTAACAATAATGCATATGCAAATTTGCCGTGAAAGAAGGGTGATAGAGATAGCTTGGGGGATCTGGAGAAGTGTTGAGTCTGGCAGTACAGAGGTTTTGTGATTTTTCACTGCTTCCTGAAGCATGAAACTCCCATCCTTCCTGTCCCACATTCCAAGTTAAAAAAATAATTTAGTGACACTTTATCTGGCTATCACGATTCAAAAATAACTGAAGGCTAGTACTTAAACACTCAAACTTAACTCATTAATTTCAAAATATCAGACCCAAACCACTGCCTTATTGTAACAAATATTTTGTAATATAACTTTACTCCCCTGAAATAAAATCTGTGGATTATATAACTTACTATGCACAAAATTAAAAAAGAAACTATAATGTTCAGACTATAATACTAAAGGAGAAATACACACTAGGTAATTTATAATAAGACAATATACACTTCAGATATGCATGATGGGGCTGTATTTCACTAGAACACCCAAAATGTTGTCCAAAAATTTAAAAATTCTCCCTAGGGAGTACTACTGCTTAGGCGTGAATTATGCACTATGGGTGGCAGGCAAATGCTAAATAATCAGGATGCTACTTGTATTCTGAGTTCTTAAATTTATAGTGGATGTCGTAGATTCTTATAATCATCCTCCTATTACATGTGCCTTTATGTGGACCTGTTTCTCTCTGATTCTGGATTCGGTCACTGAGTTGCTTTAGGAAATGGAGCATTAGCAAGCATGAGACCAACAGACTTCACAAGTGCCCATGTACTGGGGTTTCTCCATTGAAACCATCATGTTGTGAACCTACTCCAGTGAGACCATGAAAATACCATGTTGTGAACTACCTTCAGCAGTCTATCTTACTGGAGGATTGAAGGCTCCATAAGGAAAACCAA
Source organism: Mandrillus leucophaeus (assembly GCF_000951045.1). Lineage (NCBI taxonomy): Eukaryota > Metazoa > Chordata > Mammalia > Primates > Cercopithecidae > Mandrillus > Mandrillus leucophaeus. The sequence continues at coordinate 3,507,740 of NW_012106030.1, read as the reverse complement.
GGTGCCCTTCGAAGGCCAGCATCCCAGGCATGTGACTGAGGCCATCTTGGACTCTCCAGTTTTGGTTGAGCTGTCAGATGACTACAGCCACAGGAGTGATTCCAGATGGATACAACAGAAGAATCACTCAGATTGACAGCCCACAGAATTATGAGAACTAGTAAGTTGCATTAAATCACTATGCTTTGGGTAGTTTGTTATGCAGTAATAGAGGTAAGAGTTGTGTTAATTACAATGCCATTTGATAGATGCCAAAATATAAGTTCATGCAAGAAGGTAACTTTTTCTTAATGACTCTAGATCTTTATTAAAAATTCAGTCAATATTTTCATGAATGCCCGTAGTGGATATAGGAGTTAGCTAAAATTGAATAAACCCATTGAAAAAGACATTCCATGCAAATGGACACCAAAAGCGAGCAGGAGTACTTGTACCTTTTTTTTTTTTTTTTTTTGAGATGGAGTCTCACTCTGTTGCCCAGGCTGGAGTGCAGTGGCATGATCTTGGCTCACTGCAACCTCCGCCTCCTGTGTTCAAGCCATTATCCTGCCTTAGCCTCCTGAGTAGCTGGGATTAAGGCACCCGCCACCACGCCCGACTAATTTTTGTATTTTTAGTAGAGACAGGGTTTCACCATGTTGGCCAGGTTGGCTCTTGAACTCCTGACCTCAGATGATTCACCTGCTTCGGCCTCTCAAAGTGCTGGGATTACAGGCGTGAGCCACTGTGCCCAGTGGTGGAGTACCTATTCTTATATCAGATAAAACAAACTTTATTTTTTTGTTTACTATTATTTTTTGAGACAGAGTTTCACTCCTGTTGCCCAGGCTGGAGTTCAATGGTGTGAACTCAGCTCACCACAACCTCCGCCTCCCAAGTTCAAGTGATTCTCCTGCCTCAGCCTCCCCAGTAGCTGGGATTACAGGCATCTGCCACCACGCCCAGCTAATTTTTGTATTTTTAGTAGAGACAGGGTTTCCCCATGTTGGCCAGGCTGGTCTTGAACTCCTGACCTCAGGTGATTCACCCACGTCAGCCTCCCAAAGTGTTGGGATTACAGGCATGAGCCGCTGCACCCGGCCAAAACAAATTTGAATGCAACAGCAGTTTAAAAAGACGATGAGGAACATTATGTAGTGATAAAAGGTCTTGTCCAAGAAGAAAATATCACAATTCTAAATATATATGCACCTAACATGAGCTCCTAGATTATAAAATAATTGCTAGTAGGCCTAAGAAATGAGATAGAAAGTAACACAATAATAGTGGGGAACTTCAGTACTCCACTGACAGCACTAGACAGGTCATCAAGACAAAAAGTCAACAAGGAAACACTGAATTTAAACTATACCCTGAGAAAAATGGACTTAACAGATATTTACAGAATATTGTACCCAACAACAGCAGAATATTCATTCTATTCATCAGTACATGGGACTTTCTCCAAGACAGATCATATGATAGGCCACAAAACAAGCCTCAATAAATTTAAGAAAATCGAAGTATCAAGCACTCTCTCAGACCACAGTGAAATAAAACTAGAAATCAACTCCAAAAGGAACCTTCAAAACCATGCAAATACATGGAAATTAAGTAACCTGCTGCTGAGTGATCACTGGATCAAAAATGAAATCAAGAAGGAAATTAAAAAATTCTTCTAACTGAATGACATTAGTAACACAATCTATTAAAACCTCTGAGATAACAGCAAAAGCGGTGCCAAGAGGAAAGTTCATAATCCTAAATGCTACATCAAAAAGTCTGGAAGAGCATAGACAGATAATCTAAGGTCACACCTCAAGGAACTAGAGAAACAAGAACAAACCAAACCCAAACCTAACAGAAGAAAGGAAGTAACCAAAATCAGAGCAAAACCAAATGAAATGAAACAAACAAACAAACAAAAAACGCAAAAGATAAATGAAACAAAAAGCTGGTTCTTTGAAAAAATAATTAAATGGATATACCATTAGCAAGATTAGCCAAAAAAGAAGAGAGAAAACCCAAATAAACTCAATTAGAAATTAAATGGGGCCGGGTGCGGTGGCTCATGCCTGTAATCCCAGCGCTTTGGGAGGCCAAGGCAGGAGGATCACCTGAGGTCAGGAGTTCGAGACCAGCCTGGCCAATGTGGTGAAACCCCATCTCTACTAAAAATACAAAAATTATCCAGTCATGGTGGCATGTGCCTGTAATCCCAGCTACTCGGGAGGCTGAAGCCAGAGAATTGCTTGAACCTGGGAGGCAGAGGTTGGAGTGAGCTGAGATTGCACCACTGCACTCCAGACTGGCCAACGGAGTGAGATTCAAAAAAAAAAAAAAAAAAAAAGAAATGAAGTGGGAGATATTACAACTGTGACACTACAGAGATACAAAAGATCATTCAAGGCTACTATGAACACCTTTACTTACATAAACTAGAAAACCTAGAGGAGACGGATAAATTCCTGGAAAGATACAACCCTCCTAGCCTAAATCAGGAAGAATTAGATACCCTGATCAGTCCAATAAGCAGTGAGACTGCAATGGAAATAAAAAAAATTACCAACCAAAAAAAGTCCGGAACCAGATGGATTCACAGCTGAATTCTACCAAACATTCAAAGAAGAATTGGTACCAATCCTGTTGATACTATTCCACAAGATAGAGAAAGAAGGAATCCTCCCTAATTCATTTTATGAATTCAGTATCACCCTAATAACAAAATCAGGAAAGGACATAATCAAAAATGAAAACTATAGATGCTGTTCTTTTTTAAAGATTCCAAAAAGTCATTAGATATGAGTACTTCTGCTTCTAAGTACAATGTGGTAATAACAGAAGGCAATTACAACTAGAAAAAAGACAAATTACATTAAAGATATCAAAGATATATAGATGCATATAAGACTGTAAGAAATAACTTCTAGAGAGAAATGTCTTTGTTATATGAACCGAGATTGCTGGCCATTGTCTTGCCTGGGGCATTTTCTGAGTCTGGACACAGGCTTTCATAGACAGAGCAAGCAACTGTACTAAAGGGAAAAAGCGGACTTTTCTTATTCCCATCTGATTCCGCATGGACAAATTGGAATCTACAAGATCATCAAATGAATAGCTCTTCCTCACAGATTACTCATTGACTGCTAGGGCAGTATAGCAGACTGGTAGGCTGAGCCACAAAGACTCAAATCAAAGACTCAAATCAAATCAGAGAGAAATCAACTGGAGGCCAAGTCACGCTCAAGGCAAGAAAATACAAAACAAGAAAAACAAAATATCTCCCTTTCAAAAGATTTGCCAGATTTTGAACCTGGATGAAGAGAAAATAAAGAGCTAAGCCCCATACCTCTGAAGGACAGAACTTTCAAGGTGGAGGAAATAGAGAGACTTACCAGTCTCCCAATCAATGGATTACAGGTAGGCCATGCCCCAAAACGGGCTGGGCAAGAATGGCAGAATAAAATCTCCAGAAGTGTCTTGGTACTTAGGAGACAAAGTTCCATGGAGGGAGGAATCTGCAACAAACATAGGAAGGTCTGGCCCTAAGATAGTTGAAAACACATGTAAGCTGCATTTAACTAAAGGTGCAAGCCAGCCCCAAACTAATGCCATTCCTGGTTGGCTTGAAATGATCAGTCCTTCACCTTATCCACTTAACAGACAAAACTACAAATTCTCTCTGGGTGGAGAAAGAGTAACAATTGCAATGTGTGTAGTAATTTGATATACAAGGTTCATCCTACAATATTATGTGATATGCAAAGAAGCAGGTAAATATACATGAAGAGAAAAAGTAGAAAATAGAAGCAGGCCATAACCTGCTTCCAGGTTCCAGATCATCCAGATATTAAAGTTTGCAGACATGGACTTTAGTATAATTGTTTTTTTCATAGAAGAAATTGTGGAAACAGTAAATGAAAAGATGAAACATTCAAACAGAGAATCAGAGTCCTTTTTTTTTTTTTTTTTGAGATAGAGTTTTGCTCTTGTTGCCCAGGCTGGAGTGCAATGGCGCGATCTCGGCTCACTGCAACCTCCGCCTCCCAGCCTCAAGCGATTCTCCTGCCTCAGCCTCCCGAATAGCTGGGATTACAGGCACACACCACCACACTAGGCTAATTTTGAATTTTTTTTTTTTCAGTAGAGACAGGGTTTCTCCATGTTGGTCATGCTGGTCTTCAACTCCTGACCTCAGGTGATCCTCCCACCTCAGTCTCCCAAGGTACTCGGATTACAGGCATGAGCCACCGCGCCCGGCCAAGAATCAGAATCTTTATTTAACAAAGGAACAACCGGGTCCAGTGTCTCATGCCTGTAATCCCAGCACTTTGGGAGGCTGAGGTGGGTATATCACTGGGTCAGGAGATCGAGACCATCCTGGCTAACATGGTGAAACTCTGTCTCTACTAAAAATACAAAAAATTAGCCGGGCATGGTGGCGGGTGCCTTTAGTCCCAGCTACTCAGGAGGCTGAGGCAGGAGAATGGCATGAACCCGGGAGGCGGAGCTTGCAGTGAGTGGAGATGGTGCCACTGCACTCCAGCCTAGGCGACAGAGCAAAAAAAAAAAAAAAAAAGAAAAGAAAAAAACAAAGGAACAAACAGACATTCTAGAAATGAAAAGTAAACTATCTTTTTTTTTTTTTTTTGACAGTCTCTCTTTGTCACTGAGGCTGGAGTGCAGTGGCATGATCTCAGCTCCCAGCAACCTCTGCCTCCCAGGTTCAAGTGATTCTTCTGCCTCAGCCTCCTGAGTAGCTGAGATTACAGGCACCCACTACAATGCCCAACTAATTCTTGTTTTTTAGTAGAGATGGGGTTTCACCATGTTGGTCAGGTTGGCCTTGAACTCCTTAGCTCAAATGATCTGCCTGCCTTGGCCTCACACAGTGTTGGGATTACAGGCATGAACCACTGCCCAGCCATACACTATCTTAATGTAAGAGCTCATTGAATGGATTTTACATAAAACTAAAAAAAGCAAAAGTCAGTGTCTTAGTCCATTTTGTACTATACTATAGAATACCTGAGACTTGGTAACTTTTATTTATTTATTTATTTATTTATTTATTTATTTATTTATTTATTTTTGAGACAGAGTCTCGCTCTATCGCCCAGGCTGGAGGGCAGTGGTGTGATCTTGGCTCATGGCAACCTCCGCCTCCTGGGTTCAAGAGATTCTCCTGCTTCAGCCTCTGGAGTTGCTGGGATTACCCACCGCCATGCCCGGCTAATTTTTGTATTTTTGTAGACAGGGTTTCACCATGTTGACCCGTCTGGTTTTGAACTCCTGACCTCAAGTGATCCACCCACCTTGGCCTCCCAAAGTGCTGGAATTACTGGTGTGAGCCACTGCGCCTGACCGAGACTTGGTAATTTATAATGAAAAGAAACGTATTTCTCACAGCTCTGGAGGCTGGGAAGTCCAATATCAAGGTCTTGGCACCTGGTGAAGCCTTTCTTGCTTTGTCATCCTGTAGTGGAAGGCAGAAAGGCTAGAAAACTCAAGAGAGAGTGAGAGAGGGCCAAATCAAACTCAATCCCATGATAATGACATTAATCCATTTATGAGGGCAGAGCCTTTATGGCCTAACCACCTCTTAGAGGTCTACCTCTCAGCACCTTTGGATTGGGGATTACAATGTTAACATATGAACTTTGGGGAACACATTCAAACCATAGCAGACAGGAGTAGGACATCTAAAGACAAGTCAATCGAAAATATTCAAATTAAATACAGGGAGAAAATGGAGAAAATAAAACAGTGGAAAAGGTTTGTGGAATATAGATATATGGTTTAACATTGTGTTACTGAAGTCCTCTAAAGAGAAAATGATAGTGGGTCAGAAGCAACATGATGAGATGCTTCCTGAGAATTTTACAAAATTGATGATACATATCAGTCTATAGGTCCAAGAATCTTAGTAAGCCCCAAGTAGCTTAAAAATGAGCAAACAAACAAACAAACAAAAAACCTGTCTTTGGAAACCAGCATCAAAGATAAAATCTTTAAAGCTGTCAAAGGAGGGGATGACAGATTTTGCTAAAAGAAGAAAACATAAGACTTAAGACTAACTTTTTAACAGAAACTATGGAGATCAAAAGACAATATACTGACAATTTTAAAGATTTGAAGCTAAACAAAAAAGAAATGCTGACTCTAGAATTCTAAAACTTAAAATATTCTCACACCTGTAATCCCAGCACTTTGGGAGGCTGAGGCGGGCAGATCACCTGAGATCAGGAGTTTGAGACTAGTCTGGCAAACATGGTGAAACCCCGTCTCTACTAAAAATACATAAAAATTAGCTGGGTATGGTGGCATGTGCCTGTAATCCCGGCTAGTCGGGAGGCTGAGGCAAGAGAATACCTTGAACCTGGAAGGCGGAGGTTGCAGTGAGCCGAGAGGGCGCCGCTGCACTCCTGCCTAGGGGACAGAGTGGGACTCTGTTTAAAAAAAAAAAAGAAAGTTAAAAAGAAAATAAAATTAAGCAAATTACGGTTAGAGATTTTGTTTCTAGCAGACACATACTCTAAGAAACATTGAAGGAAGTTCTTCAGGCTGGAGGAAAATAATATTAAATAGAAGCACAGAAGTACAGGAAGGAATGAAAAGCATAAGAAGAGATAAACACCTGGGTAAATATAAAAAGATATTGACTGTTTGAAGCAACCATGGTAACTATGTCTTATGGGCTTTATGCACAGAAGGAAAATACATGGCAACAGTAGCACAAAGAATGGCAAGGATGTGAATGGAGTTAAACTGCCGTAAGTTGCTTGTAGTGTTTGGGAAATAGACAATACTAAGTCAAGTATGCATTTGCACATTTTTAGGGGAGCCATTAAATCACTAAAAGAACAATACAGAAATATATAACTGGCTGGGCGTGGTGGCTCACACCTGCAATCCCAGTACCTTGGGAGGGCGAGGCAGGAGGATTGCTTGAGCCCAGGGATTCGAGACCAGCCTAAGCAACATAGTGAGACACTTTTTGAAAAAATAATAATAATAATAATTTAAAAAAATGTTTATTAAAAAAAAAATTTAGGCCAGGCATGGTGGCCCATGTCTGTAATCCCAGCATTTTGGGAGGCCGAGGTGGGTGGATCACCTGAGGTCAGGAGATCGAGACCAGCCTGACCAACATGGTGAAACCCAGTCTTTACTAAAAATGCAAAAATTAGATAGGCATGGTGGCAGGCGCCTGTAATCCCAGTTACTTGGGAGGCTGAGGCAGGAGAATTGCTTCCACCTGGGAGGTGGAGGTTGCAGTCAGCTGAGATTGCACCATTGCACTCCAGCCTGGGTGACAGAGTGAGACTTCATCTCAAAAAAAAAATTTTTTTTTAAACGTAACTAAAAATAGAGGAGATAAAATAGAATATTA
>NW_012106030.1:3492536-3494828 GCF_000951045.1 Mandrillus leucophaeus | reverse complement strand
GAGTAGCTGGGATTACAGGCATGCGCCACCATGTCCGGCTAATTTTGTTATTTTTAGTAGAGATGGGGTTTCTCCATATTGGTCAGGCTGGTCTCGAACGCCTGACCTCAGGTGATCCGCCCACCCTGGCCTCCTAAAGTGCTAGGATGACAGGCGTGAGCCACCATGCCCGGCCTCTCACAGGAAAATTTACAACTTCAAATGCATGTGTTAGAAAATAAAATCAAAGATGTCTTGGATTCCAACTGAAGAAACTAGAAAGAGTAAGTTAAACCCAAGGAAAGTATAAGGAAGAATGATTATAAAGAAAAGTGCAGACATCAGTGAAATAGAAAGCAGATGTACTGAAAATAAAAATTTGTTCTTGGAAGTGATTACTACCCCTAGCAAGACTGATCAAGAGAAAAAAAATAAAGCACAAATTACCAATATCATGAATGGAAAATGTGCATACTGGAAAAAGGTGCATAATGGAAAAAGATTATACTGGTATTAAGAAGATGAAAAAAATATAATAAATAGCTGTATGCCAATCAATTAACAACTTGAAGAAAATGGGAAAATTCCTTGCAAAACAAAACTTACAAAAATTAATACAAAAAGGAAGAAAATCTGAATGATTCTATATCTGTTAAAGTAATTAAATCTAGAATGTAAAAACCCTCTCCCCAAGGAAACACAAGGCTCAGATGACTTTCCTTGTGAATTTCCCACAAATTTAAGGGAAAAAACGACACCAATTTTACAAGAAAAATTTCAAAAACCAGAGAAAGAGAAGATACTTTACAATTTATTTTATGATGCCACAGAACTTTGATACCAAAATCTGATGAGGAAATTATAAGAAGAGAAAATTACACTCCAAAATTCCTCATGAACATAGAGGCAAAAATTTTCAACAAAATATTAATACATCAAATCCAGTAATATATAAAGGTATGGCCGGACACGGCGGCTCACACCTGTAATCCCAGCACTTTGGAAGACCGAGGCGGGCAGATCATTTGAGGTCAGGAGTTAGAGACCAGCCTGGCCAACATGGTGAAGCCTAGTCTGTACTAAAAATACAAAATTAGCTAGGCGTGGTGGCAGGCGCTTGTAATCCCAGCTACTCAGGAGACTGAGGCAGGAGAATTGCTTGAACCTGGGAGGTGAAGGTTGCAGTGACCTGAGATTGTACCGCTACACTCCAGCCTGGGTGACAGAGTAAGACTCTGTCTAAAATAAAGTAAAATAAAATAAAATAAAATAAAATAAACAACAACAGCAGTATATAAAGATATATATATATATAAAATACATGACCCAGTAGGGTTTACTCCAGGAATGCAAGATTAGATTGTACTTAAAAATAATCGGTATAACATACCACATTAACAGAATGAGGGAGAAAAATCATATCGTTTTGATAGCTTCATAGAAAGCATTTGATAAAATTCACATCCACTTAGGATAAAAACTTTCAGCAAACTAGGGGCAGAAGGGAATTTTTTCAATCTCATAATCCTACAATTATACATATAGTGGGATTTTGAATACTTTTTGGTTGAAGTGGGAAATAATGCAACACTGTCCACTTTCACCACTTTTATTCAGTTATGGTACTAGAGGCCCTACCCAATATAAGAGGGTGAAGAAAAGAATAAAATATATAAAGATTAGAAAAAAGAAATAACATTGCTTTTGTATAGAAAATCCAAAATATCTATAAACTATTTTTTTTTTTGAGACGGAGTCTTCCTCTGTCGCCCGGGCTGGAGTGCAGTGGCCGGATCTCAGCTCACTGCAAGCTCCGCCTCCCAGGTTTACACCATTCTCCTGCCTCAGCCTCCCGTGTAGCTGGGACTACAGGCGCCCGCCACCTCACCCAGCTAGTTTTTTGTATTTTTTTTTTTAGTAGAGACGGGGTTTCACAGTGTTAGCCAGGATGGCCTCGATCTCCTGACCTCGTGATCCGCCCGTCTCGGCCTCCCAAAGTGCTGGGATTACAGGCTTGAGCCAGTGCGCCTGGCCATCTATAAACTATTAACATTAATAAGTGAGTTCAACATATTAAGGATGCAAAATCAATTGTATGTCCAAGTACTAACAACAAATCAAACTGTACAAAAAAAATTTATAATAGAACCAAAAATCATAAAATACATATGAATATATCTAATAAAAGAAGTAAAAAGCCTTTGTCCTGAAAACTACAGAACTTTTCTGAGACATTAAAAATACCTAAATTAGCCAGGCACCACGTTCACGTTTATAATCCCAGCACTTTGGAAGGCTGAGGCGCGTGGATCA
>NW_012106030.1:3487898-3491834 GCF_000951045.1 Mandrillus leucophaeus | reverse complement strand
GGAGGTTGCAGTCAGCTGAGATTGCACCATTGCACTCCAGCCTGGGTGACAGAGTGAGACTTCATCTCAAAAAAAAAATTTTTTTTTAAACGTAACTAAAAATAGAGGAGATAAAATAGAATATTAAAAATATTTGATTAGTTTAGAAGTAGGCAAGGAAGACAGAATAAAGGAACAAAGCATAGGCAGAACAAATAAAAAGCAAATAGCAAGATTACAGACTTATAAGCAAACTAAATCAGTAACTACATTAAATATGAATGGACTAAACACTCCTATTAAAAGTCTAAGATTGCCAAATTGGCTTTTAGAAAGCCTCAACTATATGCTGTTTACAAGTCACATTTTAGATATAAGAATACAGACTAGTTAAAAATAAATAGTTTGCATTTTGGAAGGCTGAGGTGGGCAGTCACTTGAGCTTAGGAGTTTGAGACCAGCTTGAGCAACATGATGAAACCTTGTCTCTACAAAAATACAAAAATTAGCCAGGTATGGTGGCGTGAGCCTGTAGTCCCAGCTACTCGGGAGGCTGAGGTGGGAGGATGGCTTGAGCCTGGGAGGCAGAGGTTGCAGTGAGCTGAGATTTGTGCCACTGTACTCCAGTCTGGATGACAGAGCAGCCACTGTCTCAAAAAAAAAATAAATAAAAATAAATAGGTAAATGTATCCTATACAAACACCAAAAGGAAGCTGACGTGTCTATATTATAATTATAGTGACTTTAAGATAAGAAATATTTCTAGAGGTAAAGAAACAGTTAAATAAATGGCTCAAGAGGAAGATAATAAAAAATTTTTGTGCACCTAATAACATAGCTTTAAAATATGGTAAACAAATGAACAAATGACAGAACTAGAAAGAGAAATAAACAACTACAAATTAAAATGGAGGACTCTAACACTGCTCTCTGTTGTGGTCTGAATTTTTCTCCCTAAAATCCATATGTTGAAACTTAATTTGCATTGTGATGGTATTGGGAAGTGGAGCCTTTGGAAGTTGGCTGGATCATGGAAGTTCTGCCCACATGAACGTGATTAGTGTCCTTGTGAACGGGTTTGAGAGAGTCTGTTTGCCCTTTCTTCCCCTTCTGCCATGCAAGGATGCAACAAGAAGCACTATCTATGAAGCAGGATGAGCCTTCATCAGACATCGAATCTCTTGGTGCCTTGATATTGGACTTCCCAGCTTCCAGAACTGTGGAAATAAACTTCTGTTGTCTATAAATCAGCCAGTCTAAGGTATTTTATTTTAGCATCACAAATGGATTGATATGGTAACTAACAGATCAAAACAACAGAACACCAGTGAAGATATAGAAGATTTGAACAACACTGTCAATGAACTTGACCTAATCAACTTGGATACAGCAATATACCAAACACTGCAGATACACAGTCCTTAAATCCTTATCAAAAGAGATTAAATTTTATGTCTTAAATCAAATTTCAGTAAATTTCAAAAGACTGGTATTTCAGAGTGTATCTCTACTGACAGTGGGATTAAACTGAAAATTAACAATGAAAAAGTAATCAGAATATCTCAAAATGTTTGAAAAGTAAGGCACAAACTTTACATTTTTTTTTTTTGTTTATTTAAGTTGAGAGATGGAGCGTCACTGTGTTACTCAGGCTGGAGTGCAGTGGCTATTCACAGGTGCAATCATAGCTCATTGCAGCCTTGAACTCCTGGGCTCAAGCAGTCCTCCTGCCTCAGCCTCCCAAGTAGGTGATACTATAGGAGCATGCCACCACTCCCAGCCAGCAACATACTTTTTTTTTTTTTTGAGACAGAATTTCACCCTGTCACCCAGGCTGGAGTGCAGTAGCATGAATAGAGCTCACTAAAGCTGCAACCTCCCAGGCTCAAGCAATCCTCCTACCTCTCAGCCTCCCAAGTAGCTGGGACTATAGGCACACACCACCACGCCCAAATCATTTTTTGTATTTTTTTTTTTTTTGTAAAGATAGAGTTGCCCATGTTGCCCAGGCTGGTCTTGAACCCCTGGGCTCAAGTGATCCACCTGCTTTGGCCTCCCAAAGTGCTGGAATTACAGGTGTGAGCCACCACACCACACCAGCAATGTTTCTTTGTTTTGTTTTGTTTTGTTTTTGTTTTTTGTTTTTTGAGACAGAATCTCACTCTGTTGCTCAGGCTGTAGTACAGTGGTGCAATCTCTGCTCACTGCAACCTCCGCCTCCTGGGTTCAAGCGATTCTCCTGCCTCAGCCTCCCGAGTAGCTGGGACTACAGGCACCCGCCACCACGCCTGGCTAATTTTTAGTATTTATAGTAGAGATCAGGTTTCACCGTATTAGCTAGGATGGTCTTGATCTCCTGACCTCGTGATCTGCCTGTCTTGGCCTGCCAAAGTGCTGGGATTACAGGTGTGAGCCACCGTGCCTGGCTCAGCAATGTACTTTTAGATAACCAACACTTGAAACAAGAAATCACATTAGAAACTATTATTTTGAACATATTGAAAATGACAATACGACCTATCAAAATGGATGCACTCACAGGACATTTTTTTTTTTTTTAAGACGAAGTTTCCCTCTTGTCTAGACTGGAGTGCAATGGTGCGATCTCGGCTCACCACAACCTCTGCCTCCTGGGTTCAAGCAATTCTCCTTCCTCAGTCTCCTGAGTAGCTGGGATTACAGGCATGCGCCACCATGTCCGGCTAATTTTGTTATTTTTAGTAGAGATGGGGTTTCTCCATATTGGTCAGGCTGGTCTCGAACGCCTGACCTCAGGTGATCCGCCCACCCTGGCCTCCTAAAGTGCTAGGATGACAGGCGTGAGCCACCATGCCCGGCCTCTCACAGGAAAATTTACAACTTCAAATGCATGTGTTAGAAAATAAAATCAAAGATGTCTTGGATTCCAACTGAAGAAACTAGAAAGAGTAAGTTAAACCCAAGGAAAGTATAAGGAAGAATGATTATAAAGAAAAGTGCAGACATCAGTGAAATAGAAAGCAGATGTACTGAAAATAAAAATTTGTTCTTGGAAGTGATTACTACCCCTAGCAAGACTGATCAAGAGAAAAAAAATAAAGCACAAATTACCAATATCATGAATGGAAAATGTGCATACTGGAAAAAGGTGCATAATGGAAAAAGATTATACTGGTATTAAGAAGATGAAAAAAATATAATAAATAGCTGTATGCCAATCAATTAACAACTTGAAGAAAATGGGAAAATTCCTTGCAAAACAAAACTTACAAAAATTAATACAAAAAGGAAGAAAATCTGAATGATTCTATATCTGTTAAAGTAATTAAATCTAGAATGTAAAAACCCTCTCCCCAAGGAAACACAAGGCTCAGATGACTTTCCTTGTGAATTTCCCACAAATTTAAGGGAAAAAACGACACCAATTTTACAAGAAAAATTTCAAAAACCAGAGAAAGAGAAGATACTTTACAATTTATTTTATGATGCCACAGAACTTTGATACCAAAATCTGATGAGGAAATTATAAGAAGAGAAAATTACACTCCAAAATTCCTCATGAACATAGAGGCAAAAATTTTCAACAAAATATTAATACATCAAATCCAGTAATATATAAAGGTATGGCCGGACACGGCGGCTCACACCTGTAATCCCAGCACTTTGGAAGACCGAGGCGGGCAGATCATTTGAGGTCAGGAGTTAGAGACCAGCCTGGCCAACATGGTGAAGCCTAGTCTGTACTAAAAATACAAAATTAGCTAGGCGTGGTGGCAGGCGCTTGTAATCCCAGCTACTCAGGAGACTGAGGCAGGAGAATTGCTTGAACCTGGGAGGTGAAGGTTGCAGTGACCTGAGATTGTACCGCTACACTCCAGCCTGGGTGACAGAGTAAGACTCTGTCTAAAATAAAGTAAAATAAAATAAAATAAAATAAAATAAACAACAACAGCAGTATATAAAGATATATATATATA
>NW_012106030.1:3482343-3486433 GCF_000951045.1 Mandrillus leucophaeus | reverse complement strand
GAGTTTGAGACCAGCCGGGCCAACATGGTGAAACCTCGTCTCTACTAAAAATACAAAAATTAGCTGGGTGTGGTGGTGAGTGCCTGTAATCCCAGCTACTCAGGAAACTGAGGCAGGAGAATTGCTTGAATCCAGGAGGCAGAGGTTGCAATGAGCTGAGATCACGCCACTGTACTCCAGCCTGGGTGACAGAGTGAGACACTCTGTCTCAAAAAACAAAACAAAACAAAACACCTGAATTAGGAGGTATACTGTGTTTTTAGGTTGGGAAACTCAATTTTGTAAACGTGTATGCCTCTGAGACTCATGTATAGATTCAATGCAGTCCCAAACAAAATTCTAGGTTTTTTGTTTTGTTTTGTAGAAATAACCAAGCTGATGATAATATTAAATAGAAATGCAGAGGACCTAAAATAGTCGAAAGAATCCTGAAGAGGAAAAACAATGATGGAGAATTTATATACTACCAGAGTTCAAGAGCTATAGTAATTAACACAGAGTGGTATTGATATAAGATTAGACAAATTATAGACCAAGTGAACAGAAAAGAGAGTCAGAAATAGACTCACACTTAGAGAGTTACTTGATTTATAACCAAGACACCACTGCAATTTTGTGGCAAAGGAGAGTGGGTTTATTTTTTCCACTAGTAAATGGTGCAGGGGCAATTGTATGTTCACGTTCACATGGAGAAACAAAATGAACCTTGACCTCTATTTCAAGCCATATATAGAAAATAATGTATCGTATGTTACAAACCTAAATGTGCAGAGAAAACGTAAGAGGATACCTTTATGAATCTTGAAGTAGGCAAAGATTTCTTACATAGGGCACACAAAAATACTAAGCATTGGCCAGGGGCAGTGGCTCACACCTGTAATCTGAGCACTTTGGGAGGCCAAGGTGGGTGGATCACTAGAGGTCGGGAGTTTAAGACCAGCCTGGCCAACATGGCAAAACTGCATCTCTACTAAAAAAATAGAAAAATTAGTCAGATGTGGTGGTGCATGCCTGTAATCCCAGCTACTTGGAAGGCTGAGACACAAGAATCGCTTGAACCCAGGAGGCACAGGTTGCAGTGAGTAAAGATCGTGCCACTGCACTCTAGCCTGAGCAACAGACTGAGCCTCTGTCTCAAAAAAAAAAAACTGGCAGAAGATATTCATAATACATATATCTGATGAAGTATTTATTTTTTTCCTGTTAAAATGAGGCAAAGACTTGAACAGGCACCTCAAAAAAGAGGCTATACAAATTGCCATTAACCAAATGAAAATGTATGTATTAGGGAAATACAAAATAAAACCATATCAATATGCCACTTGTAGACCCACAAGAATAGCTAAAATTGAAAGAGTAACAAAAGCAAGTGTTGGCACAGATGTGGAATATTTGAAATTCTCACAAATTTGGTGGTCATGTACATTTATACAACTGCTATGGAAAGCTGTGGCTACTTACTAAGCTAATATGTCCAGCAACCTTACCCCTAGATATATACTGAAAAGAAATAACTGTATAGATCCACCAAAAGGCACATACAAGAATGTTGGCCAGGCACAGTGGCTTATGCCTATAATCCTAGCACTTTGGGAGGTTGAGGTGGAAGAATCACTTGAGCCCAGGAGTTTGAGACCAGCCTAAGCAATATAGTGAGACCTCATCTCTACACATAATTAAAAAATTAGCCTGGCTGGGTGCAGTGGCTTATGCCTGTAATCCCAGCACTTTGGGAGACCGAGGCGGGTGGATCACCTGAGGTCAGGAGTTTGAGACCAGCCGGGCCAACATGGTGAAACCTCGTCTCTACTAAAAATACAAAAATTAGCTGGGTGTGGTGGTGAGTGCCTGTAATCCCAGATTCTTGGGAGCCTGAGGCAGGAGAATCACTTGAACTCACTGGGGCGGAGGTTGCAGTGAGCCAAGATCTCACTACTACACTCCAGCCTGGGCGACAGAGTGAGACTACGTCTCAAAGAAAAAAAGAAAAAAATTCACCTGGCATGGTGTTGGGCACCTGTGGTCTCAGCTATTCTGGAGGCTGAGGTGGGACAATCACTTCAGCCCAGGCAGCTGAGGCTGCAGTGAGCCATGATTGCGCCACTGCCCTCCAGTCTTGGTGACAGAGTGAGACCCTGTTTCAAAAAAAAACCAAAAAATGTTCATGTCCCAAACACAGAAATAATCCAAATATCCATTAAGGTAATAATGGATAAATATCTTGTGGTATTTTCATACAGCGGAATGCTACACAGAAATAAAATAACAGACATTATATTGAGTAAAAGAAGCTAGCACAAAAAAGAGTATGTGTTGTATTATTCCATTTATATGAAGTTCAAGAACAGACAAATTTAATTGTTAGTCATAGCAGTTAGAGTAGTGGTTACCTATCGATGAAGGGTTGTGTAGGATGGCCATGAGACAAACTTCTAGAATATTTGAAATAGTCTGTATTTACCTGAGTAATGCATGCAAGGGGGTTTTTATACATAATAATTTATCAAACAGTATACTAAAGATCAGTGGTGTTTATGCCTTTATGCATGCCTCAGTAAAAAGATAAAAACAAATCAGAAAACACAAAGATATTTAAAGGAAATTTACTGTCCAATACTTTAAAGCAGGAGTCAGCAAATGTTTTCTGTAAAGGGCTAGATAGTAAATATTTTAAGCTTGCAGGCTATATTCTCTATCACAACTACTCAGCTTTGCTGTCAAAATGTACAAGCAGCCAGAGACAATACATAAATGAATGAGCATGGCTGTGTTCCAATAAATTTTATTTTCAAAAATAGGTGGTAGACCACATTTAGCTTGCAAAGAATAGCTTGCTGACCTCCTGCTTTTAATCATCAGCAAGGATATCACCCTTTGTTTAAAATAAGTCATAAAATATGATTCTTTTCTTTTGCAATATGAGGTAATTGTAGTAAGGTCTCTTCTAGCGCAAATACAGTGTGATTGTTTTAGGAGGACTTAAAGTAGGCTGTGGCTTTGGTGTTTTTTTTTGAGATGGAGTCTTACTCTGTTGCCCAGACTGGAGTGCAGTGGCTGGATCTTGGCTTACTGCAACCTCCACCTCCCAGGTTCAAGTGATTCTCTTGCCTCAACCTCCCGAGTAGCTGGGATTACAGGCACACACCACCACACTCAGATAATTTTTGTATTGTTAGTAGAGATGGGGTTTCACTGTGTTGTACAGGCTGGTCTTGAACTCCTGACTTCAAATGATCTACCCACCTAGGCCTCCCAAAGTGCTGGGATTACAGGTGTGAGCCACTGCCCCCAGCTTTTGTTTTTTCTTTTGGTAAAAACAAAAAGGGGTACCAACAATCATACCGAAATAGTCATAAAATACCTCTCCCATCTTTCCCTTTTTTCTATACTTTCTCCCTTCTCCCCGACTAGATCAGAAATGAAACTTTCACTTAGCATTAATTTAACAAGTATTTCTGGGGCACTTATTATACAGAAAATACTGTGTTAGGAGCTGGTGTATGGTGGAAACCAAATTAAGCATGCTTCCTGCTTTCAAGGAATTGTCTAATGAGAGTCAGAAATTGAATAGAAGGAGGTGGAGCAAGATGGCCAAATAGAAGCCTCCGGCAATGCCCTTCCCCCACACTCCCTGCAGGAACACCAAATTGAACAACTATCTGCACAAAAAAGCACTTTTGAAAGAACCAAAAGTCAGAGAGGGATCACAGTACCTGGTTTTAACATCATATCAAGGAAAGAGGCACTAAAGAAGTTAGAAAAGACAGTCCTGGTGGGGTGCAGTGGCTCACACCTATAATCCCAGCACTTTGGCACTTTGCTCACGCCTGTAATCCTAGTACTTTTGGAGGCTGAGGCAGGCAGATCACTTGAAGTGAGGAGTCCGTAACCAGCCTGGCCGACATGGTGAAACCCCGTATCTACTAAAAGTAAAAAAAATTAGCTGGGCGTGGTGGCAGGAGCCTGTAATCCTAGGTACTCAGGAGGCTGAGGCAGAAGAATCGCTTAAACCCGGGAGGTGGAGGTTGCAGTGAGCGGAGATCATGCCACCGCACCACTGCACTCCACCCTGGGCAACAGAGTGAGACTC
>NW_012106030.1:3478611-3479444 GCF_000951045.1 Mandrillus leucophaeus | reverse complement strand
CCACTGCACTCCACCCTGGGCAACAGAGTGAGACTCTGTCTCAAAAAAAAAAAAAGAATACTAAGCATTAAATAAACCAAATACTGGCAGAAGATATTCATAATACATATATCTGATGAAGTATTTATTTTTTTCCTGTTAAAATGAGGCAAAGACTTGAACAGGCACCTCAAAAAAGAGGCTATACAAATTGCCATTAACCAAATGAAAATGTATGTATTAGGGAAATACAAAATAAAACCATATCAATATGCCACTTGTAGACCCACAAGAATAGCTAAAATTGAAAGAGTAACAAAAGCAAGTGTTGGCACAGATGTGGAATATTTGAAATTCTCACAAATTTGGTGGTCATGTACATTTATACAACTGCTATGGAAAGCTGTGGCTACTTACTAAGCTAATATGTCCAGCAACCTTACCCCTAGATATATACTGAAAAGAAATAACTGTATAGATCCACCAAAAGGCACATACAAGAATGTTGGCCAGGCACAGTGGCTTATGCCTATAATCCTAGCACTTTGGGAGGTTGAGGTGGAAGAATCACTTGAGCCCAGGAGTTTGAGACCAGCCTAAGCAATATAGTGAGACCTCATCTCTACACATAATTAAAAAATTAGCCTGGCTGGGTGCAGTGGCTTATGCCTGTAATCCCAGCACTTTGGGAGACCGAGGCGGGTGGATCACCTGAGGTCAGGAGTTTGAGACCAGCCGGGCCAACATGGTGAAACCTCGTCTCTACTAAAAATACAAAAATTAGCTGGGTGTGGTGGTGAGTGCCTGTAATCCCAGATTCTTGGGAGCCTGAGGCAGGAGAATCACTTGAACTC
>NW_012106030.1:3473026-3476221 GCF_000951045.1 Mandrillus leucophaeus | reverse complement strand
AGAGAGAGAGAGAGAGAGAGAGAGAATCAGTGCACTTGAGGGCAGGAGAGCACAATGATTTTATGGGACTCTGCACTGGAACTCAGTGCTGTCCTGTCACAGTGGAAAAGAACATGGGCAAAACTCAGCCAGTGTCCACTGAGGGAGCATCTAGAGGAGCCCTGGCCAGAAGTGAATCGTCCGTCCCAGTGGTTGTAACCTGAGTTCTCACAAGCCCTGCCTCCGTGGGCTAAAGGACTCAGATCCTAAATAAACTTGAAAGGGAGTCTAGGCCACAAGGATGCTATTCCCAGGCAAGTCCTGTTGCTGTGCTGGGCTCTGAGCCAGTGGACTTGGGGGGCATGCAACTTAGTGAGACACCAGCTGGGATGGTCAAGGGAGTGCTTGTGTCACCACTCCCCCGACCCTAGGCAGCACAGCTTGCAGTGCCTGGAGAGACCCCTTTCTTCTGCTTGTGGAGAGGAGAGGGGACAATAAAGTGCACTTTGTTTTGCAACTTGGATACCAGCTCAGCGACAGTAGAATAGGACATCAGGCAAAATCCCGAGGTCCCCATTCCAGGACCTAGCTCGCAGATGACATTTCTAGAGACACCCTGTGCCAGAAAGGAACCTGGTGTCTTGTAGGAAAGCACCCAGTCCTGGCAGAATTCATCTCCTGCTGCCTAAGGAGCCTTGGGCCCTGAATAATCAGCAGTGTAGCCAAGCAGTACTTGTCGCAGGCCTTGGGTGAGACTCAGAGCTATGCTGGCTTCAGTTATGACCCCGCACATTCTCAGCTATGGTGGCTGTGGAAAGATACTCCTTCTGCTTGAAGAAAGGAGAGAGAATAGTAAAGGGTACTTGGTCTTGCAGCTTGGGTATCGGCTCAACCACAGTAGACGAAAACACCAAGCAGGTTTCTGGGGTCCTTGATTCGAGGCCTTGCCTCCTGAATGGCATTTCTGGGCCAGAGGGGTGCCCACTGCCCTGAAGGGGGAGATCCAGGCTTGGCAGCATTCACCACAAGCTGACGGAAGAGCACTTGGGCCTTGAGTGAATATTAGCAGTAGATAATACCTCACAGTGGGCCTGGGTATGGCAGTGGCCATACAGAGACTCCTCTGCTTGAGGAAAGGGGAGGGAAGACTGGGAAGGACTCTCTCTTGTGGCTTGGATGCCAGCTGCAGTAGAATAGAGCCCCAGGTCGACTCCTAAGTTTCCCAGCTTCGGGACCTGGATCCTGGATGGACCTGTCCAGGGCCAAGGGAACTTGTAGCCCTGAAGGGAAGGACACAAGCCTGGCTAGATTCACTGTAGAGCCCTTGGGCCTTGAGTGAACATAAATGGTAGCTAGGCAGTGGTCCCTGCAGGCCTTGGAACCAGTGCTGTGCTGGCTTTAGGTTTGACCCAGCACAGTTCCAGTGGTGGTGGCCATAGGGATGTTTGTGCCCACCCGTCCCCGAGCTCCAGGCAGCTCAGAGCACACACACACACACACACATACACAGAGAGAGAGAGAGAGAGACCATTTGGCTGAAGGAAAGTAAAGGCAGAGAACAATAGTCTCTGCCTGGTAATTCAGGAAATTCTCCCAGATCTCACCCACATTACCAAGGTGATATCTTTATGAGTCTGCAAGAGCTGCAGTGTTACTGAGCTTGGGGTACCCTGTAATTCAGATATAGCTGCAGTGACCAAAGACTTAGATCACAACACCCAAGTCCCTTTGAATACTTCGAAAGCCTACTCAAGAAGGATAGCTACAAACAAGCCCAGGGTGCAAAGGCTACAATAAATACCTAACTCTTCAATGCCCAAACACCCATGAACTTTCACAAACCACAAAGCCATCCAGGAAAACATGACCTCACAAAAAGAACTAAATAAGGCACCAGTGGCCAATTGCAGAGAGACAAAGGATATGTAACCTTTAAGACAGATAATTCAAAATAGCTGTTTTGAGAAAGCTCAATGAAATTCAACATAATACAGAGAAGGAATTCAGAATTCTATCAGATAAATTTCACAAAGAGATTGGAGTAATTAAAAAGAATCAAGCAGTAACTCTACAGCTGAAAAATGCAATTAACATACTGAAGAATGCATCAGAGTCTCTTAGCAGCAGAATTGATGAGGCATAAGAAAGAATTAGTGAGCTTGAAGACAGACTATTTGAAAATACACAATCAGAGGACACAAAAGAAAAGATAAAAAAGGATGAAGCATACCTACAAGATCTAAAAAGTAACCTCAGAAGGGCAAATCTAAGCGTTATTGGCCTTAAAGAAGAGGTAGAGAGAGAAATCAGAGTAAGGAAAATTTACTCAAAGGGATAAAAGAGAACTTCCCAAGCTTAGAGAAATATATCAATATTCAAGTACAAGACGGTTATAGAACACCAAGGAGATTTAACCTAAATAAGGCTACCTCGAGACATTTAATAATCAAACTCTCAAAGGTCAGGGATAAAGAAGCAGCAAGAGAAAAGAAAGATGACATACAAAGGAGCTCCAAAATATCTGGCAACAGACTTTTCAGAGGAAATCTAATAGGCCAAGAGACAGTGGCATGACATATTTAAAGTGCTGAAGGAAAAAAAAACTTTTAACCTAGAATAGTATATCCAATGAAAATATCCTTCAAACATGAAGGAGAAATAAGGACTTTCCCTGAAAAGCAAAATCTGAGGGATTTCATCAACACCAAACCTTTCCTACAAGAAATGCTAAAGGGAGTTCTTCAGTTTGAAATAGAAGGATGTTAATGAACTGTAAGAAATCACCTGAAGTAAGTACACAGAAACACACAGAATATTGTAACACTGTAATTGTGGTATGTAAACTACTCATAGGTTGAGTAGAATGACTAAAAGATGAACCTATCAAAAATAATAACTACAACTTTTCAAGACACAGATATTATAAGTTATAAATAGAAACAAGAAGTTAAAAAAAGGAGGGGGATGAAGGTAAGGTATAGAGTTTTAAATTAATTTTTTCTTTGTTTATGCAATCAGTATTAAGTTGTCATTAATTTAAAATAATGCATTGTAAGATATTATTTGCAGGCATTATGGTAACCTCAAATCAAAAAATGTATAACAGATATACAAAAAATAAAAAGTAAGAAATCAAAACATGCCACCAGAGAAAATCACCTTCACTAAAAGAAAAACAGGAAGGAAGGACGGAAGGAAGGAAGGAAGGAAGGAAGG
>NW_012106030.1:3468932-3472076 GCF_000951045.1 Mandrillus leucophaeus | reverse complement strand
AGAGAGAGAGAGAGAGAGACCATTTGGCTGAAGGAAAGTAAAGGCAGAGAACAATAGTCTCTGCCTGGTAATTCAGGAAATTCTCCCAGATCTCACCCACATTACCAAGGTGATATCTTTATGAGTCTGCAAGAGCTGCAGTGTTACTGAGCTTGGGGTACCCTGTAATTCAGATATAGCTGCAGTGACCAAAGACTTAGATCACAACACCCAAGTCCCTTTGAATACTTGGAAAGCCTACTCAAGAAGGATAGCTACAAACAAGCCCAGGGTGCAAAGGCTACAATAAATACCTAACTCTTCAATGCCCAAACACCCATGAACTTTCACAAACCACAAAGCCATCCAGGAAAACATGACCTCACAAAAAGAACTAAATAAGGCACCAGTGGCCAATTGCAGAGAGACAAAGGATATGTAACCTTTAAGACAGATAATTCAAAATAGCTGTTTTGAGAAAGCTCAATGAAATTCAACATAATACAGAGAAGGAATTCAGAATTCTATCAGATAAATTTCACAAAGAGATTGGAGTAATTAAAAAGAATCAAGCAGTAACTCTACAGCTGAAAAATGCAATTAACATACTGAAGAATGCATCAGAGTCTCTTAGCAGCAGAATTGATGAGGCATAAGAAAGAATTAGTGAGCTTGAAGACAGACTATTTGAAAATACACAATCAGAGGACACAAAAGAAAAGATAAAAAAGGATGAAGCATACCTACAAGATCTAAAAAGTAACCTCAGAAGGGCAAATCTAAGCGTTATTGGCCTTAAAGAAGAGGTAGAGAGAGAAATCAGAGTAAGGAAAATTTACTCAAAGGGATAAAAGAGAACTTCCCAAGCTTAGAGAAATATATCAATATTCAAGTACAAGACGGTTATAGAACACCAAGGAGATTTAACCTAAATAAGGCTACCTCGAGACATTTAATAATCAAACTCTCAAAGGTCAGGGATAAAGAAGCAGCAAGAGAAAAGAAAGATGACATACAAAGGAGCTCCAAAATATCTGGCAACAGACTTTTCAGAGGAAATCTAATAGGCCAAGAGACAGTGGCATGACATATTTAAAGTGCTGAAGGAAAAAAAAACTTTTAACCTAGAATAGTATATCCAATGAAAATATCCTTCAAACATGAAGGAGAAATAAGGACTTTCCCTGAAAAGCAAAATCTGAGGGATTTCATCAACACCAAACCTTTCCTACAAGAAATGCTAAAGGGAGTTCTTCAGTTTGAAATAGAAGGATGTTAATGAACTGTAAGAAATCACCTGAAGTAAGTACACAGAAACACACAGAATATTGTAACACTGTAATTGTGGTATGTAAACTACTCATAGGTTGAGTAGAATGACTAAAAGATGAACCTATCAAAAATAATAACTACAACTTTTCAAGACACAGATATTATAAGTTATAAATAGAAACAAGAAGTTAAAAAAAGGAGGGGGATGAAGGTAAGGTATAGAGTTTTAAATTAATTTTTTCTTTGTTTATGCAATCAGTATTAAGTTGTCATTAATTTAAAATAATGCATTGTAAGATATTATTTGCAGGCATTATGGTAACCTCAAATCAAAAAATGTATAACAGATATACAAAAAATAAAAAGTAAGAAATCAAAACATGCCACCAGAGAAAATCACCTTCACTAAAAGAAAAACAGGAAGGAAGGACGGAAGGAAGGAAGGAAGGAAGGAAGGAAGGAAGGAAGGGAAGGAGAAGAGAAGACAACAAAACAACCAAGTGGCAGGAGTAAGTTTATACTTATCAGTAATAACATTGAATGTAAATGGACTTAACCCTCCAATCAAAAGACATAGAGTATCTAAATGGACAAAAGTCACGACCCAACAATCTGTTGCCAATAAGGAACAAGCTTCACCTATAAAGACACATGGACTGAAAATAAAAAGATGGAAAAATATATTCTATGCCAATGGAAACCAAAAAAAGAGCGGAGGTAGCTACAATTATATCAGACACAATAGATTCCAAGACAAAAACTATATAAAAGACACAAAGAATTTTATAATGATAAAAGGGTCAATTCAACAAGAGACTCTAACAACTATAAATATATATATACCCAACACTGGAGCACCCAAATATACAAAGCAAATATTATTAGAGCTAAAAAGAGAGATAGACTCCAATGCAATAATAGCTGAAGACTTCAATACCATACTTTCAGCATTGGAAAGATCATCCAGACAAAAAATTAACCAAGAAACAATGGACTTAATCTGCACTACAGATCAAATGGACTTAACAGAGATTTACAAAACATTTCTTTCAAAGGCTATAGAATACACATTTTTCTCCTCAGCACATAGATCATTCTCAAGGATAGACCAAGTCTTTAAAAATTCAAAAAAAATGAAATTATATCAAGGTTCTTCTGTGATCACAATGGAATAAAACTGGAAATCAATAACAAGAGGAATTTTGGAAGCTATACATATGCATGGAAATTAAACAATATACTCCTGAATGACCAATGGGTCAATGAAAAAATTAAAAAGGAAATTTACAAATGATAATGAAAATATAGCATATAAAAATCTTTGGGATACAGCAAAAGCAGTACTAAGAGGAAAGTTTATAGCAGTAAGGGCCTACATCAAAAACTTCAAATAAACAACCTAACAATACATCTTAAAGAACTAGAAAAGCAAGAGAAAACCAAACCCAAGATTAGTAGAAAAAAAGAAATAATAACAATTAGAGCAGAAATCTATGAACCTGAAACAGAACAAACAATACAAAAGACCAATAAAACTTTAAATTATTTGAAAAGATAAATACAATTGACATTTAGCCAGACTAAGGAAAAAATAAATAATTAAATCAGATAAGTAATTAAAATAATTAAAATCAGAGCTGAAAAGACATTACAATGAATACTGCAGAAATTCAAAGGATCATTAGAGGCTGCTGTAACAACTATATGCCAATAAATTGGAAAATCTAGAAGAAATGGATAAATTCCTAATGACATACACCCTACCAAGATTGAACCATGAAGAAATCCAAAACCTAAACAGACAAATAGCAAGTAATGAGTTTGAAGCTGTAATAAAAAGTCTCCCAGGTACAGTGGCTCACACCTGTAATCCCAGCACTTTGGGAGGCCGAG
>NW_012106030.1:3466359-3468287 GCF_000951045.1 Mandrillus leucophaeus | reverse complement strand
TTTTTGAGACAGAGTCTTACTCTGTCACCCAGACTGGAGTGCAGTGGCATGATCTCAGCTCACTGCAACCTCCGCCTCCCAGGTTCAGACAATTCTCCTGCCTCAGCCTCCTGAGTAGCTGGGACTACAGGCATGTGCCACCACGCTCGGCTAATTTTTGTATTTTTTAGTAGAGATGGGGTTTCCCCATATTGGCCAGGCTGGTCTCGAACTCTTGACCTCATGATCTGCCTGCTTTGGCCTCCCAAAGTGCTGGGATTACAGGCGTGAGTCACCGTGCCTGGCCTGAAAGCCTTTTCTCTAAGATCTGGAACACAAGGATGCCCATTTTCACCACTGTTATTCAACAGAGTACTGGAAGTCCTAGCTAAAGCAATCAGAGAAGAGAAAGAAATAGAGGGCATCTTAATTGGAAAGGAGGAAGTTAAATTATCCTTGTTTGCAGATAATATAATCTTATATTTCAAAAAGCCTAAAGACTCCACCAAAAAACTATTAGAACTGATAAATTCAGTAAAGCTGCAAGATACAAAATCAAAATAAAAAATTTAGTGCGTTTCTATATGCCAACAGCAAACAATTTGAAAGTGAAATCAAGAAAGTAATCCCATTTAGAATAGTTACAAATAAAATTAAATACCTAGGAATTAATGAAAGAAGTGAAAGATCTGTACAATAAAAACTATAAAACTTGATGAAAGAAATTGAAGAAGACACAAAAAAATGGAAAGATATTCTATGTTCATGAATTGGAAGAATCAACATTGTTAAAATGTCCATACCACCCAAAGCAATCTACAGCTTCAATGCAATCCTCATAAAAATACCAATAACATTCTTCACAGAAAGAGAAAAAATAACCCTTAAGTTTATATGGAACCACAAAAAACTTAGAATAACCCAGGCCATTCCAAGTAAAAAGGACAAAACTGGAGGAGTCATATTACCTAATTTCAAATTATACTACAGAGCTATAGTAACCAAAACAGCATAGTATTGGCATAAAAACAGACACATAGATCAATAGAACAGAATAATGAACTCAGAAATAAATCCATGCATCTACAGTGAACTCATTTTCAACAAAGATACCAAGAACATATATTAGGGAAAGGACAGTCTCTTCAATAAGTGGTGCTAGGAAAACTGGATATCCATATGCAGAAGAATGAAACTAGACTCCTCTCTTTGACTATGAAGAAAAGTCAAATAAAAATAGGTTAAAGGCTTAAATCTAAGACCTCAAACTATGAACTACTGAAAGAAAACATTTGGGAAATTTTCCAGGACATTGCTCTAGGCAAAGATTTCTTGAGTACTATCCCACAAGTATAGGCAACCAAAACAAAAATGAACAAATGGGATCACATCAAGTTAAAAAGCTTCTGTATAGCAAAGGAAACAATTGACAAAATGAAGACAACCTACAGAATGAGAGTAAGTGTTTACAAACTTCCCATCTGACAAGGGATTAATAGCCAGAATATATAAGTAGCTCAAACAACTCAACAGGAAAAAAGTCTAATAATCCAATTAAAAAATAGGCAAAAGATCTCAATAGACATGTCTCAAAAGAAGACATACAAATGGCACATAGGTATATGAAAAGGTGCTCAACATCACTAATCATTGGAGAAATGTAAATCTAAACTGCAATGAGATATCATCTCACCTCAGTTAAAATGGCTTTTATCCAAAAGACAGGCAATTACAAATGCTGGTGAGGATGTGGAGAAAAGGGAACCCTTTTACACTGTTGGTGGGAATGTAAATTAGTACACTCACTATGGAGAACAGTTTGGAGGCTCTTCAAAAACTAAAAATAAATTTACCATACAATCCAGCAATCCCACTGCTAGGTATATACTCACAGGAAAGGAAGTCAGTATATCAAAGAGATATCTGCACTCCCATGTTTATTGCAGCAC
>NW_012106030.1:3460323-3465449 GCF_000951045.1 Mandrillus leucophaeus | reverse complement strand
AAAAAAAAAAAAAAAAAAAGATGTGGTACATATATACACAGTGGAGTACTATTCAGTCATAAAAAGAATGAGGACCTGTCATTTGCAACCAATATAGATGGAACTGGAGGACATTATGTTAAGTGAAATAAGCCAGGCACAGAAAGACA
Organism: Mandrillus leucophaeus; assembly: GCF_000951045.1. Lineage (NCBI taxonomy): Eukaryota > Metazoa > Chordata > Mammalia > Primates > Cercopithecidae > Mandrillus > Mandrillus leucophaeus. Next base: position 3,465,300 of record NW_012106030.1, on the reverse strand, counting down.
AATTTCATACGTTCTCACTTACTTGTGAAAGCTAAAAATTAAAGTAATTGAACTAATGAAGATAGAGAGTAGAATGAAGATTACCAGAGGCTATGAAGGGCAGTGAGCAGGGCTGGAAGTGGGGATGGTTAATGGGTACATAAATAGATTTAGAGAGAATGAATAAGATCTAGTATTTGATAGCACAACAGAGTGACTATAGTCAACAATAATTTATTGTACATTTTAAAATAACTAAAAGAGTATAACTGGATTGTTTGTAACACAAAGGATAAATGCTTGAGGAGATGGATACCCCATTTACCCTGATGTGATTATTATGCATGTATGCCTGTATCAAAATATCTGATTGCCCCATAAATATATACACTTACTATGTACCCACAAAAGTTAAAAATTAAAAAAAAAGAAATTGAATGAATATGCATGAAAATGAGTAGCTATGTGTTATAAAGAAAAATAAATTAGGCTGGGCATGGTGGCTCACGCCTGTAATCTCAGCACTTTGGGAGGCCAAGACAGGTGGATCATGAGGTCAGGAGATTGAGACCACCCTGGCTAACATGGTGAAACCCCATCTCTACAAAAAATACAAAAAATTAGCCAGGCGTGGTGGTACACGCCTGTAGTTCCAGCTACTCAGGAGGCTAAGGCAGGAGAATCGCTTGAACCTGGGAGGCGAAGGTTGCAGTGAACCAAGATCGTGCCACTGCACTCCAGCCTGGGCGACAGAGTGTGACTCCATCTAAAAAAAAAAAAAGAAAAGAAAAGAAAAATAAATTGACACCTGAGAAGGAATAGAAGAGAGGCATAACTTATAGATGGGGTTGGTCAGAGCAGACTTCTCTAAGATTGGGTCATTAAATATGAGGTCTACAGAATGAACAGAAGTTGTCTAGGTGAAGATTGGTGGGAAATATAGGGAGAAAGGGACGGTACACTTCGCAGAAGGACGAGAATGTGCCACGGCAGAAAAGAAAGGAAAGCTTGGCACATGAAACCACTGTGGCTAGAATACAGCAGCAAGAGAAAAAGTAGCACAGATGAAACCACTGTGGCTAGAATAAAGCGAGCAAGCAAAAAAGTAGCACAGATGAAAATGGAGTCAGACCATCCAGGGGACTGGGTTATATTAAGGATTATAGATTTTTTCTAAATACAATGGGAATCCATGGATTAATTTTAAATAGGTGAATGGCATACTGTGATGAACATTTAAAAAATATCGCTCTAGTCACCATGTGGAGAACTCTTGGAAAGGGCAATAATATGGTAGGGAGAATCCTTGGAAGACTGTATCCCAGCCTAAAGATGATGGTGATTTTGGAAGCAATGGAGGGAAGTGAATGGTTGGGGGATATATTTTGGAGGTAGAATTCATAGAACTTAGTGATGGATTCTTAAAGAGATAGGGAGAGAAAGATTTGAGTAGAGTGAGAAGTAGAAAATAAACATTTAGGAATGTGACTGACTGAGTTTACCAGAGATACAAACTAGGTTGCCAGGCAATGTTTAGGTTGGAGATGTTGATTTTTCAATGATATCAATCAGTTCAGGCGTGTGTTTTCTCCAGCTTAGTGTGAGAACAGAGAAGACAGATGGTTGCATTCATCTAGGGTTGGAGTTTGGTTTGTTTGACAGAGGGGAAAGAAGCAAGGTAATTAGTGTAGTGTTTGCAAAGGAGTTATACCAAGGGACTCTAAGTACCTAAATCAATAGACACGTAAGGCAAGTGGGGCTGATGGACAGAGAGAGAGCAATGAGTTGTGCACTGGAAGTCTTAGTGAGATGGAAGATGGTGGAAGAGTGGTGTGTTTGGTGAATTCACTGAAAACAACATAGTTTTGTTTCAGAAGTGGATGTCTCATTTGTGATTGTATAGGCTGCTGAGGTGGAGAGTTCCATGAACTAACAGTGTAGTGTTTTGGCTGGGTCGTTCAAGATACATTAACATTGCCTAAAATGATGACAGGAGGTAAGACGGACTGGAAGATTGCCAACCAGGTGCTGAAATCTCAAATGAATGAAGAGAGGTGACAGCTGATGACAGTAATAAGGAGGAGGAGAGTGATTCAGCTGAATGGTATGAGTCTCAAAAGAGACAAAAGGAACCAGGTTTAATGTCTGAAAGCAGGTAAACAGTGACCCAACTACCAAAGCTGAGATGAGAAAAAGCAGTCTTCACTTAAGAGGCAGGCAGGGGAAATGATGTTCTCAGACAGCGCTTGGGTCTTACTGAGGCAAAATTGTGGAAGGAGCGTGGAAGCAGAGATGGAGAATATCAGGGAGTTTGCTGAGCACAGAGCAAGCATTTTCAAGCTCATCATGAGGTACAGGGTTGCATCACATGGAATGATGGATGTAGTAGTAAACTATTTGGAGCTGAGTTAAGATAAAGGATTTCTGCAGAGACTTCTATGTCTGGTGGAGGATTTGCTCCTAAACGGCTTTCAGAAGAAGGTGGTCACTTGGTCTAATACTGGTCTAAAGATGTTTTTTATTATTTTTACAAAAAATATGATAACTTGGCCAGGCACGGTGGTTCATGCCTGTAATTCTAGCACTTTGGGAGGCCGAGGTGGGTGGATCACGAGGTCAAGAGATCAAGACCATTCTGGCCAACATGGTGAAACCCCGCCTCTACTAAAAATACAAAAATTAGCTGGGTGTAGTGGTGGGCACCTGTAATCCCAGCTACTTGGGAGGCTGAGGCAAGAGAATCGCTTGAGCCCGTGAGGCAGAGGTTGCAGTGAGCTGAGATCGTGCCACTGCACTCCAGCCTGAGTGACAGAACGAGACTCTGTCTCAAAAAAAAAACAAAAACAAAAACAAAAAACGATAACTTTCGGGACCATTTTCCTTTCAAAGCTGCCTTTTTTGAAATAAAGTTTATTACAAAAGTATACAACCAATTAATGAGTACAGAGTTTCTGCTTGGGATGATGTGAAAATTCTGGAAATGGACAGTGGTGATGGTTGCACAGCATCGCAAATGTGCTTAATGCCACTGAAGTGTACACTGAAAAGTGGTAAAAATGGTGTCTGAGTCTGCACAGGGTGCTCGAACAAAATACCATAAACTGGGTGGCTTAGAAATAACAGAAATTCATTTCTCACAGTTCTGGAGGCTGGGAAGTACAAGATTAAGATGCCGGCAGATTCAGTGTGTGATGAGGGACTATTTCCAGGTTCTTCGATGGTGCCTTCTCACTGTGTCCTCACTTGGTGGGAAGGGGAAAGGCAATGGTCTGGGGTTTCTCGTATAAAGAAACAAATCCCATTCTTGACGGTGGAGCCCTCATGACCTAATCACCTCCCCAAATCCCCGCTTCCTAACATCATCACATTGGTGAGTAGGTTTCAATATATGAATTTTGGGGGGATGCCAATATTCAGATCATAGTAAATGGTCAATTTTATGTTATGTATTTTTACCACAATTTGAAAAAGTGCAGTATGTAGTGAAGGTTGTAAACTAGCAGCCTGTTGATTAAATGTGCTCTCAGACATGCTTGTTCATCCTCACGCTGTTTTGGCCATTAGCGTGTGTAATAATGAATAAATAGTTTCCAACGTTTAAAAATCTGGAGATTTTGTATTAAAATCCCTTTAAAAATTTGGGCTATCTAGAAACTATGAACCCACATTCCTACTTAGGGAAGATCCGCTGGTGCCAAGTTGGGCACGTCTTCTCAATCCCTGGATGGAGCTGACACCTCCTACCACTCCTTATTGTATTCTTGTCACCCTGGTGCTTGCTCTGTTGTTTCTCTTTTCAGAATTAATAGAATGGTGAAACAATTGTATAGCCACATCTCTACAAAGATCAGAAAATGAAAGACTTAACAGGGTCTTGTGTTTCAAGAAAAGTGGGAGAAAACACATTTCTTGGTGGAAGTGAAGCTACATGTTTAATGTGTAAACAAAGTATGTCCCAAGAATATAATCTGGCCAAGTTATTTTTATTACCTGCCCAGCTCCTGAGGGCGGTTGTGTTTACCTCCCTGATTTATATAAACTCTTTATTACTTCCAGTTTTAAGTAATTTATGTAAAGTAAAAACCTAACAAAATTTCAAGGACATAGAACATCTCTAATTTTCATCAAGTCTTTGGCTAGGAAACGTGCCCAGACTTTGAGCTTCTTGGGAACAATGTGGGGTATCAATTAAGTGATCGATTAAAAGATTGTTCTCAGTGTTTGTACATAGAAAAAACAATGATACATTTTCTGTGTTCTGTGTGTGTGTGAAAGGGGTCACGTAGATCTGTGTGATTCATTGGCACATGGACTCATTGTTTATGCCAAATCAATCAGTAGACATGGGAACATTAAATCATTGTATGTCAACATCGCTGTGGAAAAAAAAAAAGGCTCTGGTACACAGAATGGGCACGTCCTGTCACCAGAAAAAGTGCACTGACTTCTTTTTGAAAGTAAAAATATAGTAAACACCAGATATTCTGGCACTATGATTTATTCTAATCAAAAATATCCTAACACTTCTAAATATTAGGAACTGAATTTTAGTTCTTTTCCTGCTGGGTGACCTTACCTAGGAACATCTTTGCTTTGTAATAAGAATGCAGTCAATTATGGCATTGCTGGATAATAGTTGAAAACAATGCTTAATATGAATGCAAATGTCCAATTTCCACTTAGAAATGGCGGAGTGCACAAGTATCTCGACCCCTGCCTGACATCTGTTGGTGTCCCATGACATTAGAAAATACCCATGACCGGCCGGGTGCGGTGGCTCAAGCCTGTAATCCCAGCACTTTGGGAGGCCGAGACGGGCGGATCACGAGGTCAGGAGATCAAGACCATCCTGGCTAACACGGTGAAACCCTGTCTCTACTAAAAACATACAAAAAACTAGCCGGGTGAGGTGGCGGGCGCCTGTAGTCCCAGCTACTCGGGAGGCTGAGGCAGGAGAATGGCGTAAACCCGGGAGGCGGAGCTTGCAGTGAGCTGAGA
>NW_012106030.1:3458822-3459863 GCF_000951045.1 Mandrillus leucophaeus | reverse complement strand
CACCATGCCCGGCTAATTTTTTTTTTGTATTTTTAGTAGAGACGGGGTTTCACCATGTTGGCCAGGCTGGTCTCAAACTCCTGACCTCAGGAGATCCGCCTTCCTCGGCCTCCCAAAGTGCTGGGATTACAGGCGTGAGTCACCACACCTGGTCCCTTCTCTTCTTTTGAAGACTGCAGTCATATTGGGTTAGGGCCCACCCAAATGTCCTTATCATAACTTGATTACATCTGCAAAGATTCTATTTCCAAGTAAGGTTACAGGTTAGGACTTCAACATATCTTTTTTTGGGGTACAATTCAACCCATAACAGAAGGACAGCACGGTGGACAGACCGTGATCCTTGAATTAACTCTTTAGTTAGACTCTGACCCAGCCACATCTCATCTCAGTCATGGCTACCTTGCTTTCTTCCCTCATTTTGGTGTTGGAGTCATCTCCTGCTTTATCCTTCTTCCATGATGGTCAATGTCAACTTTCATCAATGTGTAGGTTTCTGACTGTGAACAGTCCCCTGTTGGCATGCTCTTTCCTTACTCCAAACCCTGGAAGTAGAATTTCTTGATTGGAACCTGGAAAGCCATTCCTATAAATCACTCCTATCGATCACCTTCCTCCTGTCTTAAATCTTCCGTGGGTTGCACAGGTTTTCCATTGTCGTAACTTTAGTCACCTCCTTGCAACTCTTCTGTCCTGCCATCCTTCCCTTTCACCCACTTGTTGGAACTCAGCCTTGAATAAGTCCAGTTCTTTAGTCTGTGCTCACACCTGGGCAGCTGAGCGCTGTGAGAGGAAATCAAATCTGTTTAGCTAGTTAGCTTTCTCTTCAGTTTTCTGCATGGGCATTTCATTCCATCCATAAGCTCCTTAAACCTGTGACATCATCAGTTTCCTCTCATCCACATCTTTCTCCCCTCAACTCTTAATTCATGAGGAAAATACACCTGTACCTTCTTAAATACATGGAGAAAACACACAGGTACCTTCTTCCTCCTCCTCCTCCTCCTCCTCCTTCTTCTTCTCCTCCTCCTCCTCCTCCTC
>NW_012106030.1:3445599-3457312 GCF_000951045.1 Mandrillus leucophaeus | reverse complement strand
AAAAAAAAAAAAAAAAAAAAAAATCAAACGCATAACCTCTACTCCTCAGCCCCTTTCTGTCTTTAATTCCTGGGTTTCTGCATGCAGTTAATCAGTCCTGACCTCATTTACCCAAATCAGAGATCAAGTGTCAGCTGAGGCAGATGTCCTTTGGGTCTTAACCATGCTATTGCATTCCTGCCTGTTGCCAATGGCCTGTATTGGTATCTTTTTTGCCTAAGGACCTTTTAGAAAGCAGCAAAAGGCTGCTCTGGTTTGTGCAGAACAAGCTAGAAATGCCGAGGAAATAAAGCCATTGGCCAGTGATTCGTGGGAATTGGTTTATAAATGCCCCAGCTCCTCACCCACTTGGGTGGGACAACTGAGGCATTTGTTTTATTCCATTTCGTAGGATGTCTCCATGGAATATGCTCCAGGCATTCACAGCATAGTTGGCTAATGGGGCCAACCCTTGATTGGCTGCTTTTCCTTCTTCATTTCACTTTCCTACCAATATTCCCCATTCTTTACAGATAAACTACTTGCATTTGAATCCTTGCCTTGAGGTTTGTTCCTGGAGAAAACCAAAGTAAGACACCATTCTTCTTTGCACTCTCTTCCTTTCCCTTTCTTCCAGTCAATCACCAAGTTCTATTAATTCTACCTCATAATGATCTTGAAAAGCTAGCCACTTCTCTTCAGTCCCACTGCCGCTAGCCACGTTCCCACTGCCGTCACCTGTAGCCTGCAACACTGCTCCGTCTCCTACCTGCCTCCCTCCAATTCGTTCCCCTTTGACCTTTTTTCTTTTTCCAGGCAGTGACCATTTAAGTATGCAAATTTGACTATATTACCACTACCCTGGGCTTCTCAGGTCTCAATTAACGTGTAACTTCGTGGGAGAAGCTTTCCTCAATTATCTTTCAATTCTAGGTACCTATTCAAAAGAATTAGCTTGTCATTTCTCTTTTAGAGCACCTCGCAAACTATATGGTGATTCTTTTTTTTTTTTTTTGAGACGGAGTCTCACTCTGTGGCTCAGGCTGGAGTGCAGTGGCACGATCTCAGCTCACTGCAAACTCTGCCTCCTGGGTTCACGCCATTCTCCTGCCTCAGCCTCCAGAGTAGCTGGGACTACAGGAGCCCGCCACCACGCCTGGCTAATTTTGTTTTTGTATTTTTAGTAGAGACGGGGTTTCACCGTGTTAGCCAGGATGGTCTCGATCTCCTGACCTCATGATCCGCCTGCCTCGGCCTCCCAAAGTGCTGGGATTACAGGCATGAGCCACCACGCCTGGCCAATATATGGTGATTCTTGACTCCGAGTTATTCCTAACCAGACTGTAACCTCTCTAAGAATAGGAATGGTGTTTTTCTCTTTTTTTCTCCTTTCCTTTCCCATTTTCCCTCCCCTCCTCTCCCTTCCCCTCCCCTCTCCTTCCTTCTTAGTTGTTGTTTTATCCCATTTCCCAGGATGTCTCCGTAGAATATGCTCCAGGCATTCACAGCATAGTTGGCTAATGGGGCTGACTCTTTACTGGCTGCTTTTCAGTCCCTAGACTGCAACTCAACAGAGGATACACAGTGGAAACCCAATAGATCTTTTGAAAATAAATAAATAAATGCCATCTCACCCATCTTGGCCTGTTTCTGGAGGGCCAGAATCTCTGATTGTTTGAAAACCTACTGTGATACCTAATGAACACGTTGTCAGTTTGACCTGTGTTTACTCTAAAGTTCCAATTCAAGGACTTTTTCTTCTATAAATGATGACTAGTGACCTATTAGGGGATATGAGTTCATCAGACAATAGTAAGTGGGCATAGGACTGATTTTGTTACACCTTAGTAGGTAGTTATTTCTGTTACTTGGTATAAAAAGAAGTATGGGCAAGGTGATGACTTAGAACCTCCAAATTCTTTACATTTAAGGACTTTTAAAAATCCTTTCTATTCACTCTTTTTTAAATTGACTCATAAAAATTACATATATTTATGGCATACAACATGATGTTTTGATATATGTATACATTGTGAAATGATTAAATCAAGCTAATTAACATTCTAGCACTTTCATACATTTTTTTTTTTGTGGTGAGAGCATTTAACATCTACTCTTATCAAATTTTATTTTATTTATTTATATATATTTTTTGAGATGGAGTTTCGCTCTTGTTGCCCAGGCTGGAGTGCTGGAGTGCAACGGCGCGATCTTGGCTCACCACAACTTCCGTCCCCCAGGGTTCAAGCGATTCTCCTGCCTCAGCCTTCCGAGTAGCTGGGATTACAGGTATGTGCCATCACGCCCGGCTAATTTTGTATTTTTATTAGAGACGGGGTTTCTCCGTGTTGTTCAGGCTGGTCTCAAACTCCTGACTTCAGGTGATCTACCTGCCTTGGCCTCCCAAAGTGCTGGGATTACAGGTGTGAGCCACTGCGCTCGGCCTTTACTCTCATCAGTTTTCAAGTATACAACACGTTAGTATTGACAACAGTCACCATGCTGTACAATAGATCTCCAGAAATTATTCCTGCAGTCTGATTGAAATTTTGTATCTGTTGACTAACATCTCTACATCAGCCCTTCCCCTTAGCTCTGGCAACCACCATTCTACTCTCTGCTTCTATGAGCTCAACTTCTTTAGATTCCAAATATGAGTGAAATTATGCAGTATTTGTCTTTCTGTGCCTGACTTATTTCACTTAGTATAATGTCCTCCAGGTTCATTCATGTTGTACCAAATGGCAGGATTTCCTTGTTTTTTAAGGCTGACTAGTATTCCACTGTGTTTCTACAGCACATATTATTTTATTTTTTTTCTCTCTCTTTGTTTAAAAATTTGCTTTAAGTTCCAGGATACTTGTGCAGAACATGCAGGTTTGTTACATAGGTATACATGTGCCATTGTGGTTTGCTGCACCTATCAACCCATCATCTTGGTTTTTAAGTCCCACGTACATTAGGTATTTGTCCTAATGCTCTCCCTCTCCTTGCTCCCCACCCCCGACAGGTTGCATTATGTGATGTTCCCCTCCATGTGTCTATGTGTTCTCATTGTTCAACTCCCACTCAGAGTGAGAACATGCGGTGTTTGGTTTTCTGTTCCTGTGTTAGTGTTACAGCACATATTCTCTATCCATTCATCTATTGATGGACATTTAGGTTGGTTCCATTATCTTGGCTATTGTGCATAATGCTGCAGTGAACATGGGAGTCCAGATCTCTCCTCAAAGTACTGATTTCATTTCCTTTGGATACGTACCAAGAAGTGAAATTGCTAGATCATGTGATCATTCTATTTTTATTTTTTTTAGGAACTTCCATACTGTTTTCCATAATGGCTTTACTAGTTTATATTCCCACCAACAGTATAGGGGTTCCTTTTTTTCCACATCCCCACCACCACTTGTTATTTTTTGTCTTTTTGCTAATAATCATTCTAATAGATGTGAGGTGATATCTCATTGTGATTTAAATTTGCATTTCCTTTATGATTAGTAATGTTGAGCATTTGTTTTTTTTAGACAGAGTTTCGCTCTCGTTGCCCAGGTTGTAGTGCAGTGGTGCGACCTCAGCTCACTGCAACCTCTGCCTCCCGGGTTCAAGCGATTCTCCTCCATCAGCCTCCAGAATAGCTGGGGTTATAGGCGCCCACCACCATGCTGGCTAATTTTTTTCTATTTTTAGTAGAGATGGGGTTTCATCACGTTGGCCAGGTTTAGGTGATCCACCCACCTCGGCCTCCCAAAGTGCTGGGATTACAGGTGTGAGCCACTGTGCCTGACGGAGCATTTTTTCATATATCTGTTGGCCACTTGCATGTCTGCTTTTGAGAAATGTTTATTCAGGCTTTTTGGACATTTTAAAATCAGATTTTTTTTGTTATTGAGTTGCTTGAGTTTCTTAAGTATTTTGGATATTAACCACTTATCAGATGTATGGTTTGCAAATATCCTCTCCCATTCCATAGGTTGTCTCTTCACTGTTGTTTCCTTTGCTGTGCAGAAGCTTTTTAGTGTGATAGAATATCATTTGTCTGCTGTTGCTTTTATTACCTGAGCTTTTGGGGTCATATCCAAAAACTCCTTTCCAAGACCAATTCCAACAGGCTTTTTTCCTATGTTTTCTGATAGTAGTTTTATAGTTCCAAGTCTTATATTTAAGTCTTTAATCGGTTTTGAGGTGGTTATTGTATATGAGATGAGATCAGGGTCCACCTTCACTCTCCTGAATGTGGATATCCAATTTTCCCAATACCATTTGTTGAAGAGACTGTCCTTTCCCCATCGTGTGTTTTTGGCACCTTTGTTGGAAGTCAGTTGATCATAAATACATGTATTTATTTCTAGGCTCTCTTTTTTGTTCCATTGATTTGTATGTCTGTTTTTATGCTAGTACCATGTTGTTTTGATTACTATAGTTTTGTAATATATTTTGAGATCAGGTAGTATGATACATTCAAGTTTGTTGTTTTTACTCAAGATTTCCTTGGCTATTCAGGTTTTTTGTAGTTTCATAACAATTTTAGTATTGTTTTTTCTATTTCTGTGAAAAATGTCATTGGAATTTTAATAGGAATTGCATTGATTCTATAGATTGCTTTGGGTAGTATGGACATTTCAACAATATTAAGTTTTCCATTCCAGAAACATGGAATTTCTTTCCATTTACTTGTGTTTTCTGCTATTTCTTTCGTCAGTGTTTTGTAGTTTTCATTACACAGATCTTTCCCTAAGTATTTTTTAATGCTATCATGTGACTATTTTCTTGATTTCTTTTTTATATAGTTTGTTGTTTATTCTCTCACAATAACGAATTTGTCAGTTCATTAATGCCTATTATTACTTGAATTCTATTAATTGAATTTCTACTGAGCTAGGCATGTTTGTGTTTTTTAAAAGCTACCATCGGCTGGGCGCAGTGGCTCACGCCTGTAATTCCAACACTGTGGGAGGCCGAGGCAGGCAGATCAATCACGAGATCAGGAGTTCAAGACCAGCCTGACCAACATGGTGAAACCCCATCTCTATTAAAAATACAAAAATTTGCTGGGCATGGTGGCAGGCGCCTGTAATCCAGCTACTTGGGAGGCTGAGGCAGGAGAATTGCTTGAATCCGGGAGGCAGAGATTGCAGTGAGCAGAGATCACACCATTACACTCCAGCCTGGGTGACAGAGCGAGACTCCATCTCAAAAAAAAAAAAAAGCTACCAGTATTGTACCTACTCAATTCTACAAAATTCAAACTTCAGAACTTCTCTTTATCCATGTCTAACACCTCTAATCTAGACACTTTCTTTACTCATTGAGGAATATTCAAAACTTGCACTTGTATTCTAAATAAATTGATAGAAATGGGCAACGTGGACTCTAAGTTTTATTATTTGTAATATAAGATTTCAGCTACAGGACATAAACCACTTTATTTTTCTCTCTCCTGTTCTTATTAGCGTGGGATACTTGTTAAAAGCACAAGTTTTAGGTTTTGTTTGTTTGTTTGTTTGTTTGTTTGTTTTGAGACTAGGTTCTGCTCCGTCAACCAGGCTGGAGGAGTACAATGATGGGATCAGAGCTCACTGCAACCTTAAACTCCTGGACTCAAGGAATCCTCCCACTGCAGCCTCCTGAGTGGCTGGGACTACAGGCACATGCCACTGAACTTGGCTCATTAAAACAAAAAATTTTTGTATATGTGGGGTCTCAGTTTGTTGTCCAGGCTGATCTCAAACTCCTGGGCTCAAGCAATCCTCCCACCTCAGCCTCCCAAAGTGCTAGGATTACAGGCGTAAGCTGCCACACCTGGCCTAAAAGCACAAGTTTTAGAATGAGACAGACAAGCCAGAGTCCTGATTCTGCTGATGATTAAGCTGTGTAAGCAGAGGCAGGTTACTTCCTCTCCATGCCTCTGTTCTCTCATCTGTTAAAAGAATAAAGTGATATCTACCTCATAGACTTTCTATGAAGCTGAGATAGAATATGTAAAGAACTTAGCACACAACAAGTACTCAATAATTGATATCATCATCATTGCTATTGTATCATCTGTTAGTTGGAGAATATACCCTTATATTGCCTTATTTAGTCTTTATAACAATTTTATAATATAGGCAATGCTATAATCCCTATCTTACAAATAAAGAAATGGAGACCTAGAGAAGTTTAAGTAATTTGCTTAATAATAATAACAACTACAAATGATATAATGGACTTTGGGGACTCAGGGGGAAGGTTTGGAGGGGAGTGAAGGATAAAAGACTACACATTGGATACCGTGTACACTGCGTGGGTGACAGGTGCACCAAAATCTCAGAAATCACCACTAAAGAACATATCCATGTAACCAAAAGCCACTTGTTCCCCAAAAACTATTGAAATAAAAATAAAATTAAAAAATAACTACAATAATAATAATAACAAATAATTATAAAGTGCACACTATGTGTCAGGTACTATTCTAAACTGTTTTCATATGAATTCATTTATTTGTTAATCCTAAGAGGCAGATCTTTTTGTTATCTCCAGTTCACAGAGAAGACTGAAACGCAGAGGTATGAAGTAACTTGTTTAAGGTAACACAGCTCATAGTGGTGGAAGTAGGATTCAATTTCACCTGGCTTCAGAGAATGTGCGCTTAATCACTGTGCTATGCTACTGAAACCAGCCGAATTGTCCCACAGAACTGATATTTATGGTTTCTTTAAATAAACATAAAAGTTGATCCTCCCAGTTTAAAAACTTGAGAAAGTTACTTTTGTCTTATCTGAGTTCGTTTCTCAGGAAATCAACCATCAGGCCTCTCAGAGAGTATCAAGGAGCTGAAACTCACCAGATCATTGCATCTGGTCAATGGGACACCAGACTCCTCATGAATCGTGATTAATGAACTGACCACCTTCTTCTTGTTGACCAACATCTCTTCCTCACTCATCCCTAATTCCTATTTTCCCTCACATGGTTACATTTCTTCCCTGCTTTATAAACTCCTAATTTTAGTCAGTCAGGAAGATGGACTTGAGACTGATCTCCCATCTCCTTTTCTGCAGCACCTGATGAAAGCCCTCCTGGCAATACTCATTGTCTTGGTGTTTGGCTTTCCGTGCAGCAACAGTAGGACCTGAACTGAGCCTCTGATATTTCAGTAACACTACCTCTCTAGTTCTATGATACAGTGGCATGGTTTGTAAAACAACGAAGGTAATAAACATAAAATAGAAAGTTGAGAAAAACACAAAAGTACATTTTGATTTTAAATTTAAGAATATCTAATAGGTAAATTCCTATCTACTTTCTGATACTATCCAGGGCAAACAAAACAAAAGTCAACATTTCACTGATCTAAATTCCTTCGAGCTCTCTACAATGGTACTTGTGGTTTTGTAACACAAATTATCACAACTACTACGCTTTTTCGAAGAAAACAATTTTAATTTCAATGTCATGGACAAATATAGATTTTATGTGGTTTTGTTCAACCTAGACTCAGGCTCAGAACCTTTGCTCCTTGGAAATACACTTGGAACTCTCCGGGAAAATGTTACCTTTCTCTTTCTCTATAATATTGATATACCTGTCACACTCTAGCAGGGCCCATGATTAATCTTAATGTGCAGGTGTTCCTAACTGAGGCCGGATGTTTGAATTTGCTTCATTCTATGCAGTCAGTTTTAATTTTGATTAATTGTCATCAGGAATAATAACTCCTCAGGGTAGATCATTAGGAAGCTACAAAATCGATTATGTTTAGCTACAGAATATGTAAAACTATTCACCACGACTGAAACAATCATAGGTGCCCTTTATGTTGCATGTACAAGGAATGCTTAGGTTCGTTACAACTGGGTTTCAGAACAAATTAAAATAGAGTTGGAAATGCTTTTTTATAAATAAGTTAGCGTTCAGATTTGCCCTTTCTTTTCCTTAATAAATTTTTCTAATTCTACCATGAAAATCAGTGACCATAGTTGGTAATCATGGAAAATAAGAATAATATGCTTTCCATATAGACTGGGGAATATATTTCAGTACACATTTGCAATAATGAATAGGCAGACTCATGAGCCCCTGATGCATAATAAAAGACCCAAGCTTACCTACTATCCCCTACCCAAGACTATTGCCTTAATTGAGGTCCTGCTGGCTTCACTTTGCAGCTAATGCAACAGCCTCCTAACTGCATCCAGCTTCCTCACCTCTTGTGTAGTTCACATTGTTACTACCAGAGCAATCTTCAACACAAATATCATAATCATGACCCTGATTAGAATCCTTCCATAGCTCAAGAGCACCCTCTCTATAGGATGCAAACCCCTGTTTGTAATATTCAGGGAAAACATTTTCAGTGGCCTTCCATGGCTATACTAGTTAAGTCAAGAGATGGTGAGGTAATAGACAACCTCCCATTCTCACTGGCAAAAGGCAATCACAGTTTGTTTTCCACTCATTCAAAGTCTGCCATGTAAAGGGTATAGCTCACTGGTGGAGACTTAAGTTGAAACATCAGCCATCTTAACACAAATCATCCTCCATGACTGGTGTGGCAATAGAGAATCATGCCCTAGCATGTGAAGGCTTTGCTCTAAAACTGGAACATTGCCTCAAGTCACAGTGCATTGGTCAGAATCTTTCCCATGGTCTTGCCCAGCTGCAATGGGGCAAGGAAACATATCTTCAATCTAGGGTGGGGAGGAGAATTGGAAATATTGGTCAGCACCATGTCTACCATGATGGCCTTCTATATAACATGTAAACTCTTCAGCATAGCATTCAGTGACAGTCCTTCATGACTAGTCCCCTGCCCACCTTACTAGCCTCCCTGTCTCCAGTTTCTTCTTGATCCACTCATTTAACAATTTGTTCTTCCCACACTAGCTCATACCTTTGCACCTGACCCTCATTATGCCTGGAACATTCTTGCTCCCCTTTTTCATCTGGCTATCTTGTATTCATACTTTTAAGATTTATCTTAAGTGCCACCTCTTCTAGGAAGCCTTGCTTGTGGCATCACTCCTTCAGGAGACCCTTCTCTGTGTGTCCCAGTGCATTTCTGTATAACTGCTATCACATCTTATTGTCACCAAATGTCCATTTCCTCCATTAAACTGTGAAGTCATTCAGGGCAAAACTTCTGTCTTGTCTCTCTACTGCCCTACTTCAGTGGATTGTGACGTTTTTGTCCTCTCCTTAGCTTTGAAAATCTGATGAAAACTCTATATTATAAACTATAAAGTCTAGATAAATTGTTCTAAATTTTGCTAATAATTTCAAGACGTTCTGAGATGCTCAATCGAAATCCATCTGTGGACCTTGGGAATCCAGGGACCCTTGGTTAAGAACCCTTGTACTAGCTCCTGGATACATCAAAATAGTTTTCATCTACCAAGTGCTTAATGTGTGGCACATGGTGTTGTGACCACTTCACATGATTTACCCCATTTATTCCTTTATATGAATATAACCCATTTATTCATATAAAGTAGATACTATAATTATCCCCAGTTTACAGATGAGGAAACTGAGGAACAGCATTTAAGTAACTTGCTCGAGGCTATTCCTGAGCCTGCTCTCTTAACCACAACACTACATTGCTTCCCAGTCTCACTATGGTAATATACACAGTACTCTACCTAAAAGACACTGTATAAATGTCTGTAGAATGAACCCTAGAATGATTGCAAGCAGTAATGCTATATACCAGGAACTATGAATAGGGTTTAATATCATTCAAAAAATACAGAGGCTCAGCAATCAAGTTGAAACTGATTTTGCAAAAATTATAACCGAAGAAATTCAGACAGAGGAATGTGACGTGGCTGACTCCATTTTGTCTCTAGCCTCACAGGCTGGCTGTCTTTGCTCATTCCTGGGCATGGGCCAAGCTCACTTTGGGAGAAATTTAGTTTATACTTTAAATAATAGCCCTTCCCCAAAACCAAGCTATTCTTGTAAAACTAGTGAAAGGCCGCCAATTTAGGATGAGAGGGGCTTGAATTCTAAATAATTACCAGCCATTATTCTAGAGCTCATAAGATTTGCAACTTCCACAATTACTCTTGAAGATCACATCACTATTGTAGAACCTAAGATGGGCCTCTTGACCTGTCTCTTCAGGTTTTTACATTTCTTTTATTTCCCCCTTTTTTTTTTTTTTTTTTTGTTTGGAGGCAGAGTCTTGCCTTTGTCACCCAGGCTGGAGTGCAGTGGCGCGATCTTGGCTCACTGCAACCTCCACCTCCCAGGTTCAAGTGATTCTCCTGCTTCAGCTTCCCGAGTAGCTGGGATTACAGGTGCCCGCCACCATGCCCCACTAATTTTTGTATTTTGAGTAGAGTTGGGGTTTCACCATGTTGCCCAGGCTGATCTTGAAGTCCTGACCTCAGGTGATCTCTCCGTCTCAAAGTGCTGGGATTACAGGAGTGAGCCACTGTGCCAGGGAGGTTTTTGCATTTCTGACAACTGGATGGCCCCAACTGGACCTGCCAACCAGTCCTGTGGCCCCCACCCAGGAAATGACTTAGCATAAGAGAACAGGTTTGACTCCCTGTGATTTCATCCCTGAGCCAACCAGTCAGCACGCCTGACTCACTGGCCCCTACCCATCAAATTATCCTTAAAAGCTCCAATCCTGGAATTCTCAGGGAGACTGATCTGAATAATAAAAAAACTCCGGTCTCCCATACAGCTGGCTCTGTGTGGATTAAGTTCTTTCTCTATTGCAATTCCCCTGTCTTGATAAATCAACTCTGTCTAGGCAGCGGGCAAGAGGAACCTGTTGGGTGGTTATAAAATGGTGTGTAAATGCTTTGAGCTTTCTCAGTGGAGTAGATAACGCAAGGTATACACTACTCCAACCTTCAGGTAGCTTTAAGGTTAAGGGGTGAAAAGGTAAAGAACTTTCATTGAATACTTACTACATGCCTGATACTGAGTTTGGTACTTTCTCAACAGACCACAACATAAAATAGTGCCAGTAGACCTTGGTATATAATTGAATTTTGAGTTCAATATTGACCCTGAATATCGAATGGGAAAAATGGGAAGGACTGAACGGGAAAAAGTAAAATGTAATGTTCTCCAAGTCAGGCATTATTTAAACCACGGTTGGTAAAAATGTAACTGCTGTCTCTTTGGACATCAACCAGTGGAAGTTTTACTGTTAGAATGGAGAAGGGTTAAGCAATTAGGGGTGGGCCTTTCTTTTTATAAAGATAGGCCTTTCAAGTCTTTGGTGATAAGAAAGAGTTCTACAATTACAGTCCAGTGCGAGCAGGAGGAGATTCACTCAAGTGTGCACATGAACATTTCTGCTTTGGTTTCAGAAAAATGGGAAAGGAAGGCAGGAAAGAGAGAGAAAGAGACCACTATGTGCCAGTAATCGCACTAAATTATTCCAAATAGGGTCTCTTAGGCTATCTAGCCTAGAGCTCCAACTATGGTCAATGGTTCAAAGGTCAGATGCCTGGCACTTGGTTGGGGGAGGGGGCTGGCAGGAAGACTTTTCCTCCCTGAAGAAACTTACTGTCGGCCATGAAATTTACAGGCAGTGACTCACGCCTGTAATCCCAGCACTTTGGGAGGCTGAGGCAGGTGGATCACAAGGTCAAGAGTTCGAGACCAGCCTGGCTAACATGGTGAAACTCCCTCTCTACTAAAAATACAAAAATTAGCTGGGCATGGTAGTGCATGCCTGTAGTCCCAGCTACTGGGGAGGCTGAGGCAGAAGAATCGCTTGAACCCA
>NW_012106030.1:3437446-3444719 GCF_000951045.1 Mandrillus leucophaeus | reverse complement strand
GCTATAAAAAGGAATGAGTTCATGTCCTTTTCAGGGATATGGATGAAGCTGGAAACCATCATTCTCAGCAAACTAACACAGGAACAGAAAACCAAACACTACATGTTCTCACTCCTCAGTGGGAATTGAACAGTGAGAACACATTGACACAGGGAGGGGAATATCACACTCCAGGGCCTGTCAGGGGGTGGGAAGCAAGAGGAGGGAGAGCATTAGGATAAATACCTAATACATGCGGGGCTTAAAACCTAGACGATGGGTTGATAGGTGCAGCAAACCACCATGGCACATGTATACATATGTAACAAACCTGCACATTCTGCATATGTATCCCAGAACTTAAAATAAAATAAAATGAAAAAGAAACGTACAGTCTACTTAGAGAGACAAGACAGAATTTATTGAAACCCCCATCGCAAAATTATAGCTGAGACAGTGAAAGAGATCTGACGTAACCAACTCCATCTTGCCTCTAACCTCTAAGCTGTCCTTGTTCATTCCTGGTTGTAGGTAGAACCAACTTTGGGAGGAACTTAGTTTGTAGTTTATAGTTTAAAACAAAGACAATAATAGCCCTTTCCCAAAACAAACCCCCTTCCCCCTTGCCTGGGGACTAGACTGCCTTTGTAGGACTAACAAATTAGCCAAAAGATTAGAAATTATGGTCTAAGAGTCATGCATCTGGAGGCTACAAGGTTCTGACCCTCCCCAAATTGCTCCTGGATATAACATCACTACAGTAAAACCTAAGAGCAGTGCTTGGGATATTTTGCAGACCTTGCGCTTGATGGATCAGCTGGCACTACTGAGATGGATAAACTGGCTCATCTGATCTTGTGGCCCCCACCCAGGAACTGACTCAGGGCAAGGGGACAGCTTCGACTCCCTGTGGGTTCATCTCTGACCTGACCGATCAGCACTCCCAACTCACTGCCTCCCTCCCACCCCTGCCCCACCAAATTATACCCTGATCCCCGAATTCAATTAAACCCTGATCCCCAAATGCTCAAATGCTTAGGGAGACCAATTTGAGTAATAATAAAACTCCAGTCTCCCACAAAGTCGGCTCTGTGTGAATAACTCTTTCTTTATTGCAATTCCTCTGTCTTGATAACTTGACTCTGTCTAGGTAGTGGGCAAGGAGGACCTGTCAGGCAGTTACATTATGGCACACTACATTAGCAATTCTAACATTGTCCACGAGCAATTGCAGTCATACTCAGGAAGGCCTAAAAACAAGTAAAATAGATTTGGTGTCATTCATCCTACATGGTTTTTTTTTTCTTTTTCTTTTTCTTTCTTTCTTTCTTTTTTTTTTGAGGTGGAGTCTCACTCTGTTGCCCAGGCTGGAGTGTAGTGGCACAATCTCCGCTCACTGCCACCTCTGCTTCCCGGGTTCAAGCGATTCTCCTGCCTCAGTCTCATGAGTAGCTGGGATTACAGGCGTGCACCATCACACTCAGCTAATTTTTGTATTTTCTGTAGACACAGGGTTTCACCATGTTGGTCAGGCTGGTCTTAAACTCCTGACCTCAGGTGATCCACCCACTTCAGCCTCTCAAAGTGTTGGGATTACAGGCATGAGCCACCATGCCCGGCCCTCCATGGTTTCTAAGGATAATTATATTGTATTCTGCAAATCCTGACTCAGGAAATACATCTCCAGGTAAGCTTTGAACCATTTCTAGCCTGTGCAAAGAGGTGGCCCAGGTCTGCACAGGGTCAATGTATAATCCTAAAGCTCTTGAAGATATGAATCTGCATGCCTGTTTGGAGGTAGGTGGAGGAAAAGGTACCCAAATCAACTTCAAGGATCAAGGGTAGATGACACTGGTCATTGTCCAAGTTTCTGTTCAAGTTTCTGTTCTCACTGCTCAAGTTTGTGTTCTCAACAGTCAAAGTACTTGCAAATGCATCTCACAAATCGCTGTGATATTTTTCCTGTCAGTCTTTTTCATTGCTCTCACATTTATCTACATCACTGGCTCTAGATATCTTGGTTTTTCAGTATCAATATATTTGAATTAAGGAGGATGATTTAAAGAACAAAGTAATATGGGATTTTTGAAGAAAAATATTTGGAACTAAATTTGGGGGAACATTTCTGGTTTCATTGTTTATAACATAGAAACATCTTATATTAGCAAGTCATTTAAAAATATTTGGTTGAAAATGTTTTTAAAATGTTCTAATATTAGCTTGAATATTCTGTATAACTATATTATATTTTTTGTTGTTGTTGAGATGGAGTTTCACTCTGTCACCCAGGCTGGAGTGCAATGGCGTGATCTTGGCTCACTGCAACTTCTGCCTCCCAGGTTCACGCCATTCTCCTTTCTCAACCTCCCAAGTAGCTGGGATTACAGGTGTGCACCACCACGCCCGGCTAATTTTTGTATTTTTAGTAGAGACAGGGGTTTCATCATGTTGGTCAGGCTGGTCTCGAACTCCTAACCTCATGATTCACCCGCCTTGGCCTCCCAAAGTGCTGAGATTATAGGCATGAGCCATTGCACCCAGCCTACGCTGTCTTAAAAAGTATAATGTTTATGGAACTCTTACTTTGAAATACAGTCAATTTCTCTCACAAGTCATCTGAAGGGGACTAAATCAAGCCAGCTTTCCACTGAGTTACAATCTCAGACTCTAATTATACAGTCTGCATCTCAAGTTGTGTTGTAATTCATTAAAATTCTTTTTGCCCCTTTTCAGTTGGATGCATTTCAGCATTCTAAATTTTAGTCTCTTCCGGGTTCAAACAAAATGTAGACAGTTAATAGAGCATATTTGTTTCTCATTTGTTTGTTAATTTGATTTTGTAATGATCTCTTTGTCCCTTCATTTCTGTAACCCATGGTGGTGCCTATCATAAGCAGTCAAAATGCAAATTTTCCTAGAGGCTGGCCCCTCCAGTCCCATAGCAAAAGAATTCTGATCCTGCAAAATGATTTGCATTTGGATGAAGGATTCCCACCACATGTATGAATTTGCACCTGGATGCAAATCCAGGAAGAGTGGGCTTAGGGGTGGGAAGAAGGAGTTGGAGTCTTTGGGGTGAACGAAGGAGGTATTACACTATGTGAAGATTGCAACTCTGTGCTCAGAACAGGAGTGAGAGTGAAGCATTGATTTTTGCCCTTCTGGAAGGTCTGCCTAGGTGCGTAGCCATTAGATGTCGGCAGGTCAACTGCATATTGTCAGGGCAGTCGAATTTATGTCAGTAGTCTGGTCTTTGGCTTTCACAGATCTCTCTGGGCAGCCTGACTAGGAGAGGTTATCAGGTCCCCTGCCTGCTTGGTGGGGGTCACTATTTAACTTCTTTAAACTCTGCTTGGGAATGTGTATCTTTTCTGCTTGTGGACCACATCATTTTTGTTAGTAGGCACCCAGGGAGGCCTTTAAGTATTCCTGCTAGGGATGTGTAGCCTTGGAGTTGCCAATGTGAAGTTTATCTTTGCTTTCCTGGTGTTTGCTATCTGGAGAGGATTATCCAGGGAGTAGTTTGGCTTAGGTGTGAGGCTGATCCTCTCATTTCTTCTCACCCAGTGAAAACATTACAAACCAAATATAATCCCATGGCAAGAGTAGACTCCAACAAGAAAATACAAGCCGTCAAGGACCAACAGTTGAGGATTACTGGAAATGAGATACAGTATATTTTTTCCCCCAATTTTTTTAGAGAAGAAAGGACTGTAATTTAGACTGTAATTTACCCTAGAATTTTACATTGTGTTTTTAAGATGTGAACTGGAGATTTTTTTAGGAACTATTGCTTGCCCAAATTCAAAAGGGAAAATAAAGCTAGAAATAACTTTGAATATACATCCAATTATAAGAATATGATTTTACAGGTCTAGATAGAGAGAACTTGATTTTAAAATTATAGATGATAGTGCAATATGTGTTAATAATGTAGAAATTAAATTAGATTGCTCATCATTTTTTTTGCATTTTACTTAATGTAGTTTCACTAAATAGAGATTTTCAAGTGTAGTTCACTATTGCTAATGCAGTGATTATACTAAGGGTTACTCACTTAAGATAAAAATTTTGAGCTGATTAGGAATTTTGTCCAATTACATTGGTCCATTAAAAAATACAGTATTCATAGGTTGGCTAAACAGCAGATGCCTAAATGCTAAAATTATTGCTAGAAATTTAAAAGCTATCTCCCTAGATTTCTCATTTGTCCTTTGGAACATGGTGTATCAAAGGATCTTATCTGCAAGTTTTGTAAGATTTTAACAGCTCTCCCTTTAAATCCTTTCTGCAAGAGTCATTTTTTTGTTTGAAAGGGTGACTGTCATTTGGGCCTTGAATCCCTGGGAACCCTCTGGGTTACATTAAGGGGTCCTGGAATCTCCATACCAAGGATTATCAAGGACAGAATAATGTATTGCAGTATTTGTACTACTCTTTTTCATGTGTAAGTAGCTTTGTAATGATGAATAAATCCAGAATGTGCGGCTTTCATGGTAACTTTTGGTGTTCTCAATCAACAGAGATTAAAACAAAACTACTACTTTTGGGTAAAAAAACAGGCTCTCCTACTTGAAAAGCTTGGAAACTCCTAGAAACTGTGAGTAGAAAGTGCCACCAATGTGACAAGCTTTCCGTTTCAACTACAGTGCCTTGTGTGCCTCTGAACTCCAAGTGGTCAAAGGAGCCATTCAATTCCAAGAGTGACTCATGCTTATGTAACATACTGGTAGCAAAAATGTAGAGCTTTAGGGTTGGTGGAAAAAGGGAGCACATTCAAGTCATCTGCTAACATGGAGTCTTTGAGTTTTTGCATTTTTTTCTACTTTGCTCTCAAATCACCACATTGGAGCTAAGCAGATGACAGCTGACTGTCGAGGTCTATAAACTCATTTTCATCTTGTGTTGAGCCAACCTGGTGAGCCAACCAGGACCCACTGAATCATGATTAAGGAGAGGACTCAATAAAATGCCCCCAACTCCGCCCCATTTCCAGAGCTGAGCTACGTTTCTCCCGCTTCAGATCATTGCTGGGTCAGAAAAACAGGAGCAAGGGGAAGAGAGGCCAGCTAGTGGCAGACGTACCACAAGGTACCGAGGCAAAGTTACGAAGAGAAGGAGTCTTCGTTTGCAAAGGTTAGAATGGCTAAGTAGCAGACAGCACACAATAGATATGAAGAGTCCGCCCTATCAGTCCGATACAAAGACCTAGAGTCTCACATTCAAACACAAGGGGTAGAGGAGGCATTTCTAATCATGGCCCCAGAGATGTCAACAACCAGGAAAATGTCTACTTACACTCTGAGTAGGGAAATAAACCCGTTCATTTTATATGCGCCATAGGAGTTTTTATTGTTTATAAATAATTACAGCTCTCTTTCATGTTGCAGCATTCTGGGTGGAAGAAGAGAAGGGAATTGGGCCTGTTAACCTTGCATGTAACCAAGGAGCCGTTTATGACTGGCCAGGTGCAAATGCCATATCTAATCTTTCCCTGTGTCTGCCGTGCAGCAGCTGCAGCAGTTGGAGGGAGTTGGGGAGTTATTAAATATCGAGGAAATGTTTGTGCCAGGACTGTCTACTTCTGGGTGGTAAGTGAAATGTACAAACTGTTTTCTGTTTAGAAAGAGTGACAAATGTTAACAGGGAAAAAGTTATTCTTAGTGAGATCCCAACAATGGGGTTGAGGGCAGAGTGACCCGTCTGAGTCCAGAGGAAAATTTAGGACCCTTTACCAGTCTGTTGTCCCTATAGTTGCAAAAGCTTTTAAGTGTATTTTCTTTACTCCTTCTGGTTCTTTGATTATGAGCAGGGCACTCAGATACTGAAAGCCAAAGTGGATTCACCTGAGAAACAGAAAACTTTCTTTAATTCCTATTAATGCCCAAGAATATTTGAAAGGTTAATAATATCATTTGGGTAAAGTAAAATGAGATCTTGAAGAGAAGGTATAATACAAAAGGGAGGTTTGTGTGAGTTATTTCTAATGATGTGGAGTACTACAATTAACACTGGCTGTGAGAATATGAGGGTGAGCCCCAGTTCTAGGACCCCCTTTTTTTTTTTTTCTGAGACAGAGTCTCCCTCTGTCACTGTCACCCAGGCTGGAGTACAGTGGTGCAATCTCACCTCACTGCAACCTCCACCTCCCAGGTTGAAGCAATTCTTCTGCCTCAGCCTCCCAGGTAGCTGGGACTATAGGCGTGCACCATCATGCCTGGCTAATTTTTGTATTTTTAGTACAGATGGGGTTTTGCCGTGTTGGCCAGGCTGGCCTTGAACTCCTGACATCAGGTGATCCACCCATCTCGGCCTCTCAAAGTGCTGGGATTACAGGTGTGAGCCCATGGTTATATTATGTAGTGGTGAAGACTAGGCTTTTAGTATATCTGTCATCTGAATAGTGTGCACTGTACCTCGTAGATAGTATTTCATCCCTCACCCCCACCCTGCCAGATATTTTGATAGATAGATGGCATCTGCAACAGCTGGTAATTGCATTAGCTAAATGTGACAGAAACCTAGTGACAGAGGCTTCATCAAATAGGAGTTGTTGTTGTCACATCTCCAGGAGTTATATGACTGGAGGTGCACAACACAGGGTGGATGCTACAGCCCCACAGTGGCATTGTGTCCTGGACTACTTTTCTTTTCCCTCTCCATCATTCTTCTAATTTGGTTTTCATTCTCATGGGTCTGGCCTCTTCAATAAACTGATCTGGAAGCCTACCCAGTGACTCTGCTTTCATCTCATTGGCCAGAACTGTATCACATGACCACCACTAGCTGCAAGCGATGCTGGGAGTTAAAGCACCTAAATTGGGTCCATTGCTACAGTCAAACTAAGTCAGGGATGTGTAAGTAAGGAAGAAAGTGAAAATGGGTATCAGATATGTGGTTAGCAGTGTCTGTCACAGGGCTCTTAAGAGATTCACAGATTACACAGGCTGGTGAGGACAATAAGTACATGGAATGATAGAGTCACCACTCTAAAGGATCTTAGGAGAGTGAAATAATAAAATGAATTTAACATGCAGAATTCAATAGGGTTAAATTAAAGTCTTATCCCAAGTCTAAAATGGTAACTGGACACACACAGAATGGGGGAAATGTTCCTCAAGAGCACCCTATAAAAATACTTATTCATTTTAATTTATCAGAAGAGTAATATCAACAAAGTAATACTTAACATTTCTTGCCAGGCGTGGTGGCTCACACCTGTGATCCCAGCACTCTGGGAAGCCGAGGAGTGTGGATCACTTGAGGTTAGGAGTTTGAGACCAGCTTGGCCAAC
>NW_012106030.1:3435840-3436401 GCF_000951045.1 Mandrillus leucophaeus | reverse complement strand
GGGGTTTCACCGTGTTAGCCAGGATGGTCTCGATCTCCTGACCTCGTGATCCGCCTGCCTCGGCCTCCCAAAGTGTTGGGATTACAGGCGTGAGCCACCGCGCCCGGCCAGTAATTAAATTTATTCGGAAAGTTTCCACCCCAATAAATAACCCCCACAAAACTTCATTTGTGGAAATGTGCACTTTGTAAACTACTGCTTCTAATGAATCCTTGTTAATCACACTTCTTAAAAGAATATTTAACCTAGGCTGTCTCCACCTCCTTACTTCCCATCCACATCTGCAGCTTCCAAGACACGTGGCCTTGGGCTCTCCTGCCTCTTTACCTACATGATGCTGTTGCATGACTCAACCATTTTGAGCTTCAATTTCCTTCCTCAACTGCAAAACAAGAAAGTTGAAAGAATCAATTGTTTTCATTTACTTTTTTTTTTTTCAAGGCACCTGAGGAAGGGTTTATGTTATGTGAATTAATCAGGGAAAGCTTACATAGTGTTTTGTTTTTTTTTTTTTTTAAATGGAGTTAATCACCAATTAATACACAATTGGGAGTTTTCACA
>NW_012106030.1:3434105-3434911 GCF_000951045.1 Mandrillus leucophaeus | reverse complement strand
TCCCAGTTACTTGGGAGGCTGAGGTGGGAGAATTGCTTGAACCCAGGAGGCAGAGGTTGCAGTGAGCCGAGATTGTGCCACAGCACTTTAGCCTGGGCAACACAGTGAGACACTCTCTCAAAAAAAAAAAAAAATGTCCTGAATGTTTACTGTTAGTTATTTCATGTAATTCTCCCAGTAATTCTCTGAGGTAGATACATTATTATTATCCCCATTTTTTTAGAAAACTGAAAATTTTAAGTAGCTTGATCAAAGTCCTCCAGCTAGAAAGCGGTTTGAACTTAATGGCAGAGTCCTTGCTATTTACCTCTATATTGTATTGTTCCCCAAGGAAAGGTGATCTATTGTCTAAAAAAGCTAAGTAAATCTTGGATGCACTAATAGTATTATGACATCAATGTCCAGAAAGTGGTAGTCTCTCTTTTCTGGTCAGAACATCTGTGCAACATTGCTCTTTACTCTGGAGTCCACACTCAAACAGGAACCACTGTCCCCTTCCTACATCCATACCTCCTTTGCCCTAGTCTCAGAGGGTAAGAAGGACACTCAAAGCCAACTCTCTCACCCTGCTCTTGGCCCCATCTCATGTCTCCTCTGGAACTCCATCAACTGACCCTTCAAACTCCCATATCTTCAATTTATCACATTCTGCCTATTCTTTTCTCCTCAGCAATTAAATTTTTTTTTTCTTTTTTTTTTTTGAGACAGAGTTTTGCTCTGGCGCCCAGGCTGGAGTGCAGTGGTGTGATCTCGGCTCACTGCAACCTCCAGGGTTCACGCCATTCTCCTGCCTCAGCCTTCCGAAT
>NW_012106030.1:3428105-3432835 GCF_000951045.1 Mandrillus leucophaeus | reverse complement strand
AAGAAAGCTGACTGCTTCTGCTTTTTTATACTTAGGAAATAATTTTGGTGGCTATAACAGTATTTAACTTATCATGGAAACAGTGGTGTGTTGAGTGATAAAGTGAATGAAAGATGGCTGGTTCCATTTTGAATTATCAGCATATTCAAGTCCAACAGAGCTTAAAGGGAAAAAAAAATTATCAGCATAATAAGCATTAGTGACAGGAAGGATCCAAGGAAGAAAATCCACTGGCAGTCTGCATCTGTCCTGGGATTGTCATTCTCCAGCACTACATCCTCTGAGAACGAGAAAAAAAATCTGAATCGCTTGGTAAAACACTTTAGAAGCAGGTAATTTCACAAGGGCATGGAAAGCCTTAAGCATCTACTGCAAATGTAATATAATTATATTTCTAAACTTCACCAGCTAGAAGATATTAAGAACACTGGTGGTGTTGGAAAGTTCTGATACTTGGTAATTTTAACTCTTAGGCCACTTCTGTATGCAGTCATTGAAGCAAGCAATGTTCTTCAAGGAAAAATCCTCAGATTTCTTAAAGGTAGAAGCGAAACAGTAATTAATTTAGTTTCATGTTATGGCACAAAGGATAATTTCTTCACCAGATACTTATTTGACTTTTTGCAGCTTTTGGCTCTTGACCATTTACAGAACATGGTGAGAATAAAAAATCACTAAAGAGAGGAGATGAATGGTATGAGAGGTGGGGTCCAGGAGCAGTGGGGATGGAGAGTGAGTAGCGGTATGCAACTACATCATTTTAGATTAATAGAATTACTCCAAATGTTAGAAAATTCAATTACATTTGTAGGTGTATTTTTAAACAGCACTTCAAACTTTTAAAAGCACATTCACATGCATTATGCTTTTGTGTGCAGTACTCACAAAATGTTTACATTCCCAGCTTAAAACTTGTAAGATAGGAAAGGTAACCGCTTTGCCCAATGTCTACTACTTCCTAGCGCAAAGATCTCTTCCCCATGCCACACACACACACACTTACTTAGTTTTATCTCTGACCTACATTATTTTCTAATTCCTGAAGTGAGAAGAGAGAGAGAGAGAGCAAGAATGGGCTAGAGAAAAAGAAAGACATGCAATTGAACTTGCTATTAAAATTAAATGGAATAGGCCGGACACGGTGACTCACACCTGTAATCTCAGCACGTTAGGAGGCCGAGGTGGGTGAATCACTGGAGGTCAGGAGTTTGAGACCAGCCTGGCCAACATGGCGAAACCCCGTCTCTACTGAAAATACAAAAATTAACTGGAAGTGGTGATTCATGCCTGTAATCCCAGCTGCTTGGGAGGCTGAGGCACGAGAATTGCTTGAACCCAGGAGGTGGAGGTTGCAGTGAGCTGAGATCATGCCACTGTACTCCAGCCTGGGGAACAGAGTGAGGCTCTGTCTCAAAAAAATAAAAAATAAAAAAATAAAAACAAATAAATAAAATAAAATGGAATAAGAGGTTAGCAACAC
This sequence comes from Mandrillus leucophaeus, assembly GCF_000951045.1. Classification (NCBI taxonomy): domain Eukaryota; kingdom Metazoa; phylum Chordata; class Mammalia; order Primates; family Cercopithecidae; genus Mandrillus; species Mandrillus leucophaeus. The sequence goes on along the minus strand of NW_012106030.1, from coordinate 3,431,355 downwards.
TTGGACTTGGAAAACACTTTGGAAGCACATCCAGATGCTAGAAAGAGCCCTATGTTAATCAAACAAAAAGTATTTTTCCAAAAATAGACGCATTTGATGATCAACTTTGAAAAGCTAATAATGTTTACATAATGTAGAAAAAAACCCAAGCTTCATACTTAGCTTTTTAATGTACACTTAGAGCCTACACTTTTGTGTATTTTACCAAATATTCTTCAAAGGAGTTATAGCTTAGTATTAAACAGAATTTTTTTTTTTTTTAAAAGAACAACTTTAAAGTGTGCCATAGGTAAAAGAACCACTTTAGGGGAATATTCTATTAAACATGTTTTTATGGAGGGATCATATAGCATGCAATTATTTTGCAGTTACCTTTCAGCCCCTTGCTGTATAATTATTCATTTAGTTGTATGTGCTTTACAAATTCGCAGCCCCAAAGAGCTAAAAAAAAAAAAAAAAAAAAAATTACACAGAAAATGGTGATTATTCTTAGAGTTGCATGGTTTCTCAAAGTATTTAATTTGCCATTTAATTTGTTAGGTCTGAATTTATATCATGACCTCATGGTAATCATGTACTTACCGAGGGACTTCCATGGATGTTGGGGTCTCAAAATATTGTGGGAAAGCACTTCGGAACAGGTGCAAATCCAAAATGATGAGTGCTATGTGATCATACACACCCCTGGCTTATACAGGGATAGCAGTAAATATTGTTGGATGCATGCATGTGTATACACGTGCACACATAAACATACACCTGCAGGTAACTTAGGTCTGCTAAAGAGTGGTCCACTTCACAAGGGTGAGGAAACCTTTTACCCAATTAATCAAGGCCACTCCACTTACAAAGCTACCCACATGTGTTAGATTTATTTGATGGTCATGGGGAGAGAAACATAAACATCTGAACTTCCTTTTAAAATCAAGAACAACAAACTAAAAATATTGCCATTAAATACAAGAAGTAAAAGCACCCAGTTTGGGAGGGACAGCAGGAAGCACACAGAGGACTACCTCAAATCTTTAAACATCAGAAGACTCCGCCTTTAATCTGCCTTGAATGTGTAGGTATTATAAAAGGATACAGCTTCTAGAGCGGGGCAGAATAATTTGCTACTTGAGTCCCAATTGTGGTGTCTTGAAGCCAGCTCCTACTGGCTTATGAGAGCTAATTGTTAAATACCCAGCAATTTTGCAAACAGATTGTTAAGCTGTTGCAGTCTTGAAATCAGCCATGATGGCAGTGTTTACACCACAGAAATTGGCAAACACTACAAGCCAGGTCTCCCTCCAACCCCCACCCCAGACAGCCAATTTACCAGCACACCAATGAGTTCAAATATTATTAAGGAACACTTTAATGAAAAAGCCCAATTTTCTGATAATTCTTATGGGACAGAGTCTCTCTACTCACCAACTCTTAGACTTTAAACTTTCCCCTGAGTGACTCCGAGTCTAATTTGTATTTTTTCCTTCTTTCTTTAGGCTCTTCCAATCCCCTTGGAGCCTATCACCACTAAACACTAATTTGAAAGATGCCCATATTTGAATATTAACGGTTAAGAGGACAAGATTTGAATTCGAATCTAGATTAGACACATCTGGGTTTGAACCCAGCAGCCTGCATTCACCGGATGTGTGATTTAAACATTATGCACTCCACATGCTTTTGTTTTTTTTTTTCTGAAAAGAGCATGATAATAACTACCTACTGGAGTTCTTGTGGGAATAATAGTAATATTTCCCTTGCAGGGTTGTTGTAGGGATTAGATGAGTTATTAATTGTAAAGCACTTGGAACTCTGGCTACAGAAAGCTATATGAATGGTAAGTATGTGATGTGATACACATGTTAATTAGATTGATTGTGACAATCATTTTACAATGTATATGTATATAAAAACTTCATGGACCGGGCACAGTGGCTCATGCCTGTAATCCTAGCACTTTGGAGGTTGAGGTGGATGGATCACCCGAGATCAGGAATTCAAGACCAGCCTGGCCAACATGGTGAAACCTCATCTCTACTAAAAATACAAAACTTAGCTGAGCGTGGTGGCGGGCACCTGTAATCCCAGCTACGTGGAGGCAGAGGCAGGAGAATTGCTTGAACCCAGGAGGTGGAGGTTGCGGCGATCCAAGATTGCACCATTGTACTCCAGCCTGGATGACAAGAGTGAAACTCCATCTCAAAAAACCAAACCAAAACATCATGTCATACATCTTAAGTATACAAAAGTTTTATTTGTCAATCGTTTCTTAAAAACTTTGGGAAAAAGGAGAAAGTCCTATGCATGTACTTATAGTTGAATGTATTGATATGATTGGGAATATTAAGATACTACATGTACCTAGGACGTTGTAGACACTCAGCAAATTGTAATTGTTTCTGTTCTTCTTCTTGCAGTTCTGCTATTATACAGAATTAATATTTGGATTCAAACGCATTTTCTGTAGGAGCTGGAAGGCTGACGTCTCCCGGGCCATAGCCCAGCCATTTGTCATGCCTGATGCCATTTTTGGAAGTAGACCTTTAGTTCTGAAAATGAGCAAGCCCGAAGTGGCTGGGCCAGGAGGCCCACACTGCAGAAGGAGACGGGGCAAGGAGAGCAGCCTGCTCTTCCCTTTCTTTGAACTTACAGAACTTATTACCAGGAACTCTGGGTCTATAATAACTGTTTCTGACTTTACTCTGTATTCGCTTTTACAGAGGACTATATTTGAACCTTGGATACCATGGTGATAATGTTATTCCCTTTTTGTGCTTTTGTGGCTTGGCTGGGCTGGGCTGGGTGGAAGTTAGGGGGCTTCTGCATCACCTCTCCTCAGCTGTTTCACTTCCCTCTCCCTGGGGTAGTGGTCTCGCTTTCCATAACACTATGGCCCAGCTGTTTTAAAAAGCAACAATCTTGAATTGTAATGTTTGCCAATTTTTGTGGTGCAAATACTCCCTCTATGGTTGATTTCAAGCTGCTAATGGTTTAGTACCCAGGTTGCAAAATTCCTGAATATTTAAAAATTGTCTCTCTCACCACCTGACTCCAGCACACCTCTATCTGTTAATATGTAATGGAGAGAGTCTGATGTAGGTTTAGGACATATGGCCTTGGGCTCTCCTGCATCTTTACTTACATGATGCTGTAGCATGACTCAACTATTTTGAGCTTTGATTTCCTTCCTCAATTGCAAAACAAGAAAGTGAAGGAATCACTTTCTTTTACTTAATTTTTTTTCAAGGCACCTGAGGAA
>NW_012106030.1:3411927-3427040 GCF_000951045.1 Mandrillus leucophaeus | reverse complement strand
TGTCTCTAAACTTTCTTGTCTAACAGGAAGATGACTTTAGTAGAGACAGGTTTTCTCCATGTTGGTCAGGCTGGTCTCACACTCCCGACCTCAGGTGATCTGCCTGCCTCGGCCTCCCAAAGTGCTGGGATTACAGGCATGAGACACCGCGCCCGGCAGGAAGATGACTTTACATCACCTCATTCCTGTAATGAATACTGTGGAGACCTGCCATTTGCCAGGCAGGCTAAAGGCACTGGGGCCAGTGAGATAAATGTGTCATGCCCCTATCCTCAAAGAGTTCCCAGATTCACAGAGGAGGACACGAGGTGAACAAAACGTTATGACACAGGCAGGCAGTGAGTGCTGTAAGACAAGAAGGGGCTGTGGGAGGGTGTACCTACTACATGTGGCTAGACTGTCCCCACATATGGGTCGATCAGAGCTACATGGGTTTTCTCTATTAAAATTATTTTCTTTTTATTGATTAGTACAGAATTTTATTTTATTATTTTTTGAGACAGAGTTTCACTCTTGTCACCCAGGCTGAAGTGTAATGGCGTGATCTCGGCTCACGGCAACCTCTACCTCCCTGGATCAAGCGATTCTCCTGCCTCAGTCTCCCAGGTAGTTGGGATTACAGGCGCCTGCCACCAGGCCTGGCTAATTTTTGTATTTTTGGTGGAGAAGAGGTTTCACCATGTTAGCCAGGCTGGTCTTGAACTCCTGACCTCAGGTGATCCACCAAACTTGGCCTCACAAAGTGCTGGGATGACAGGTGTGAGCCACCATGCTGGACCATTGATTAGTTAAGAATTTTAATGGTAAAGATAAGAATAGATAAATTTAAGGGCTCATTTTCGTTTCTTCATCCTCATGCTATAACATACAGTGTATTTGAACTTCCAAGCACAAATTCACAGGTGCAAAAAAATAACACGTGGCATTATTCCATCAGTAGTTCTTTCTTTTCTTTCTTTTTTTGAGATGGAGTCTCACTCTGTCACCCAGGTTGGAGTGCAGTGGCGTGATCTCGGCTCACTGCAAGCTCCACCTCCTGGGTTCATGCCATTCTCCTGCCTCAGCCTCCCGAGTAGCTGGGACTACAGGCGCCCATCACCACGCCTGGCTAATTTTTTCTGTTTTTAGTAGAGATGGGGTTTCACTGTGTTAGCCAGGATGGTCTCAACCTCCTGACCTCGTGATCTGCCTGCCTCAGCCTCCCAAAGTGCTGGGATTACAGGTGTGAGCCACCATGCCCAGCCTCATCAGTGATTCTTTATTTTGGGTATATGGTAGAATATGGCACCTGGGAGAGTTTTCAAAAAGTACCAAAGCTTGAGCTACTTCTTGGTGAGCAAGGACCTTAAAAAACTCTCGAGCAAAAATGGGATGCCTTCTAGGAGGGTGAGACGCTGTCAGAGTCTCTCCTGCCCCAAGGACCCAGACTGATCACCAACGTTCATGGCACAAATTGGCTATAGGGGCTTCCAGGCCGAATGCTCCCTATTAGCATTGGGAGAATAGGCACTGAACCTGCCAGATGATGAAGCAGAAGTGACCTCCCTAGAAAAGCTCCTCACCCCTCAGAAATGATTTCCTACCTTGAGAATTGATAATTGAAATTTCACAGTTAGATGGCCACACCTTTTCCAGAAGCTTTAGTTTCTTCAAAAATAGAAGTGTCTCTAAGGAGTTACAATAAAATTTACTGGTGATTTGTACCATTTGGGGCTCATCTCCTCATAGCAGGTTTTGAAAGGGGTGAGCAAGGTAAGTTTATGAGACTACTGGATTCTCCTAATGAGCGTTGGAAAAGGTGCAAGAATAGAAGCCTGTATTTGGCACTTCTGAGCATGGGTCTGCAGCTCACCCTAAAAGTGGAGTTGGTCCCTTATTTTAAAATCACTTAATGCTCTTTGTAATGCTATCATTATAGGGATGATGCTCTTTCTTCTAGTTTTGAACTCTCTGCTGTCTAGAAACTTTTTCATGTCAAAAGTTCACATTGTTCATTCATATTAAAAGAACCAAATGAGATACAAACAGAAAAATACAATTTATATGGCAGAAGTGGGAAAAATCATGGAAATTCCTCAAAAAGCAAGTAGCACAGGTCAGGGTGGCGTTCCTTGTATGCTTTCATACAAGATGTTTTGTATCATTCTCGCTTAGAAACATAAGCACCTGTCCTCAGAGAGGCTGGTCAGGGATGGTTCTACAGAGCACTTAGCACATTCTGAGTGCTCTGTAAATGTTGAGGCTATGAGGTAATCTTCAGAAGATGTCTCCTCAGAGGAAGGTGCTATGCAAATACTAGTATTGTTATTCTTTTAGCACAAATATATAATTGACTTTCTGTTAAACATTGCAGCAAGTTAAATTAATTCGGTATGATTACAGTCATTAAACAAATGCCTGGTAATGACTGCCTTCTTATTTTAGCAATTCCTCAGACCACTGGGGTAATACCATACAAGACTTTTGCTCCATTGTCAGATTAATTGGGTTGTACAACCTGCGTTTCACGATAGAGCGTGCACACTGCCTTACAGCAACCGGACCATGATTTAAGCCTAGTGCTGAACTAATTTACCTTCCAGTTTTCCCTATTGCTCTTGCCATTCCGTTAGGTACAATTGACTAGTTCATTACAGCATACAAGTAGCTTAAGGCCATTTCTACCTGTTAAAAAAGAAGTGTGCTTTTCAAACCAAAATGTGGGCAGGAATTCTCCCACAATCATTCTCGCAACGTTGAAACCAGCCAAAGCGAGAGGGACAGTGATGGCTTTAACCTGTGCTCGCGTGGGGGTGGTCACCCTAAGAATTACCTGCCATCTTAGCAAGCAGGACAGAAACAGTTAAGTCCTAAAGGCTCTGAGTTAAAAACTCTGTCTGAGAGAAAAGCAACGTAAGATGTCCCTGCCAGGTGTGGATGGAGAAAGACTGCACTCCTTAAGCCTCTCTTTCCACTGAAGGTCATCTGTCTGGTGCCACCTTAGAAACTGGTCTGATTCTGCAGAGGACATTGAATGATAACACCCCGCAAGTCAGCTGACTGCTGTGTCAGAGCTGCTGCTTTCTGCATTATCGCAACTGCCAGCTCCAGCTCCTGCAGTTTCCCAGTCGCAATGCAGCAAAGCAGAGGCAGACAACTAGGCACAAAGCAACAGAGTTTTAAAGTTTTCTTCTCCTGCTACTACTTAGCATGTCTTGCATGAGGAGTATTTACCTTTGTTTAGCCAGGAGCAGAGATGCAGCCTGAATGTACACGATGGCTTCTAACTTGGCAGCGCGAATTTTCAGCTGAGCAGGTACTGCTCGGAGACTTGTAACCAAACTGCTTCTGATGGAGCACGGCTGGTTTCCCACCATGTGTGTGAATAGTTTGGGGGCTTCTTATGCCACGCTGCTCTACCTGCAGGAATAAAGGCTAGGACAAAGGAGAGGATGCTTGCCATGGTTTGTCTGGCTGGGGCCTGTGCGAGCGACTCACCGCACTGATGCTGTGTGACTCCCCAGCTCACATTTAAGGCTGGTCACGGGGCTGGCGCAGATCCCCACTCCTCAGTTAGAGCACGGTTTAAAGGAGAAACCAGACTCCCTGATCTAAATCTTTCCCAGTCCTCTCTGGATGCGGGACAGCTGTCGACTAGCAGTGACACAACCAGCCATCAAGTGGAGAATCCTTGCGACTGCAGTCTGTGTGCAGGTGGAGCCCGGGAGAATGACAGTCTAATTTCGGTCATCCAATGGCTTTTTCTGATTTTCCTAAATAATCGTGCTCGCTAAGTATACAGTTGTCTGGATTAGCCTGCCTGCCATGCAGTCCTCATCAACTCTGGCTGGAAATCAGGGTGCCAGGCAAGCCGCCTTTAGCTCTGGCTTCTTTCTGCGTGATGCTATGCAGCTAGGATGGGTCACGCTGACAACAAAGAAGGAAGCAGAAAGCATCACTTTCTCTTCTCTTGTGATGTTAGCGGAACATAACTCTTCTTCGCAGTGATGCCCTCCTCTCTCTCTCTGTGTGTGTGTGTGTGTGTGTGTGTGTGTGTGTATGCGTGTTTTAATTCATCTAATCGAAGAGCCTAGCAAACATCATCATGGACGTGGTTTTTAATGATTTGGAAAAAGCAAAAAAAAGACAGCCTGTGGAGACAGCGATTCGAAACAGCGGCACATTTAGGTTATTGCCAATTTGAAATACTTGGTTTGTGAAGCTGAGCCCTAAGGGACAAGCTTGGTAACTGAGGAGGAGATCGTAGATAAAGAAATAAAAATGACAAGCGTAATGGAGGCTCTGCGAAGGGACTGTCAGAGCATCAGTTCATGGATGGCAATTTCGCCAGGCTGAGATTGAATAATTCATAGATTGAAATTACCCTGCTTTCACCTTTCCATTTAAACCGGCATGATCTGAATCTCTAATAAATTTTCAAGATAAAGTAAAATGCCAATTTGAATCTGAAGAGCTTTTAAAACCAGATGCTGCATCCCTGCATCTTTCGGTATCTTTCACAATTATCCTATGAGAACAGCACTTCATCACGAAGCACCATTACCAGGGAAAATTACTGTGATTACAATAGCAACAATAGAATACCATCAAATGATCTCTAATTTACCTAATTTGCTAAGACTGACTGTGTGGTTTTGATATCCATTGTATGTCACCATGCCCGGCACCCGTGAAGCTATCTCGCGCTGGAACAAAAGTGGCATCGTGTGTGTGTGTGTCTGTGTGTGCATGCACATCCTGCTACCTTAACTGTGAAAGCCTGGCAAAGAATATTCTCCTAGGTCACCATATTTCTTTCCTTTGGTTCACATTTTTGCTTTTTTCCAATGCCTCTACCCCAAACGTGTTTGGGGAAATGGAGAGCCTGTCATGGATGACTGTTTTTTGATACAGAAGAGCATTGATTTGTTAATTTATATACCCACTTTATTTTAATATCTACAAGCATGTGTTTACTAAAAGGGAGGTAGGATGCTGTTCTGGGAGAGTAGTTTTAAAATGCAGCCGAGATGTAGCATATGTGTTTGTTTCTTCCTTGAAATGCCTGTCTGTCTCTTTCAGGTTAGAAATCCTTTCTGGGAACTTTAGTCCTGGTGTGATGTGTCAGAAGCCTCTCAGATTGCAAAGAAGCTCGGGAGAGACAATCAGTAATAACTCTATACAGCTTTTATTAAAAGCATGCATGTTCAATTCAGTGATTAAATGAAGCTTCGGTACAACTTCGGCTATGTTTATGCCTGCTCACTCTGGAGTAAAAGTCTGTACTAAAGAGAACTTTTTGGGACAGGCTGCACGGTTCATCTCAGGGTAATTGTGCCATCCTGAGAAGGTGGCATGGATCATAAATCCTCCCTGGAGAACAGACTGTAATCATTAATAGGCACAATGGCTTCTGGAATTTTACTTTCAATAATATGAAGGTAGTATGTGGGTTTCTGCTAGTCAAGTGATTTAAGTGTGGTTATCTAAGGTAGGGCTTCGGAGGTATGACAACCACCTGGGAGGAAGGTAGGTTTGAAACACACCTTTCTAACGTTCTGGGGTTTTTGCATGAGATCCTTAACTCTGATACGTTCCTCAATCCATTATCACAGCTTTACCCCTTCCCTTATCCTGTGACCCAACAAATACCGTTGTCAGAGCAGGTAAGTTGTGTTTCTCATCATTTGTATAATTGAATATGTTTTTCATTGTGGGCTTTCAGCAAGAACATGCTTTTTTATGTTATCTTTTCTTTCTGCTTATTGTTACTTTATGCTTATTGTTATTCTCACTACCCTTGAGATAACTCACAACTTTTTCCCCTTGTGTTTTTCTAAGTACAAATGAAAACATGGTATTTTTAAAAGTGATTTAAATATAGTTTTTGTTCCCTTTATCTAACTAAATACACTCAAGGTTTTAATGCTTTTCAAAAAGAAGGGGAAAACAGTTTTACTTAGTGAATAATTTGTTTAAAAATAGCAAGCAATTCAGTAGATATCAAGTATGTTGCTATATTGTTTTCTTTAGATAGCTCACATTTCTAATACTGAACCCATTATTCTTATCTTTCAAGAAAGAGGCTTGACTTAGTGACAAAGGACTTTTCAAAAGCCCACACTGCCTACGTGCTAATGTGTTTTTATTCTTATTATTATTAAAACATAGTCTGGATATTCTGCAAAGGTTTTTAATTTCTAGCACTTTAAAGCTGTTCAGTAGTTGAAGTTTGAACAGAGTCATCATTGTTTGAGCAGATCGGTTTACATGTCTGATGTTTGATACAGGAATCCTAAGATCATCTAAGAATACTTTCAGATCAGACATTTGTCACTTTCTTGGGTCTCATTAGAAACTAATTATATTCACTTGATAAAAATGGGTAATTTGAAGCTCATTGTTTGATCATTCAGGTATTTATACTTTATAGTCTTGGAAAATGTCTTGTTTCTTTAGGAATGCAAGTGCCAGACTATTAGTCTTTTACATAACATACAAGCAAGAGTTTACTATTGCATGTTAGTGCCTGATATTGAAATTCGCTTGTTTTGCCATAAAAAAGATAAGATCCATTATATAGAGCTGCTAACTTTAAAAATCCTAACTCCATTGTTTCTTTGAAAAATCAATTTTTCTTTTCAACTTTATTTAAGTAATTGAACATAAATAAACATAACACTTTAAAATACATTCATCAGGTAAGTTTTAATCCACTACTGGCAATGTTTTTGCTATTTATGGATATATCTTACTTATAATGCTCTGGATAAGCATAACATAGGTGAAAAAGACATAGAATCACTTTACATTTGCAGGTAATTTGAAAATAAAGAATCAACTATGAAAGTATATCAGCATGAGTTAATTTAGGTGAAATCTTAGACAATCATGGGTTAACAGTATTTTGCAAGGTTTTTTGTTTTGTTTTGTTTTTGGTGGGAATGAGACACATAGGCAAAAAATTATCTCCTCCTCTTGACTTCTGAAAACTCTCAATTGCTCGAGAACATCAGCTGCAGTTACAAAGAGTGATTTAAAATTTAAACACACAGGAACGCATGCATAGAGTCCACACAAATGTGTTATGCTTTAAGATAGAATGAGTAACAGTGCCACCTAACAATTGCAGTCACTTCTGGATATTAGTGTATTTTCTATTTTACCTCATTGCTAGCAGGGAACAAAAATCTAAACTAAACTAAAATTCTTCATAGATAATATATTAACATTTCTTGGCTATTTATTAACTAGTTAACAAATGCTATAGTGAAAAAAATGCATTTTTACATATAACCAAATGGGATATTCCTAGTTGACAGTCACAGTTGGATTTCTCTCATTAACATATTCCGCAAGAACAATAGCATGGTATATTTTCTCCTAAGTTTTAAGCATAGTAATAAAACACGCCTTTACCAAGTACCAATATTTGTGTTATACTAGTCTGCCAAAGAGAAAAAGGCAGGCAAGACAAAAGAAATAGGTTAAGATAAAAGAAAGCACTCTGTATTCAGTGAGGCTTTTTATTTTTAATGGCGTAATCAAAAAAGATTGGTTATGTTGTGTCTGGGTGCCGTCTTTTAAAAGAACCTCTTCTCTCTAGTAAGATTTTTTCCCAACATTTTATTATACATTTTTGTGAACATACAAAAAAGCTAAAAAATTGTAAGCACCCATACACAAACCACCTCGACTCTATGAATAACAGTGTACTGTGCTTGTTTTGTCACATATCTATCAAACTACCCACCCCTCTATTCACCCATCACTCCATCTTATTGTTTTGATGCACTTATAAGTAAGTTGCAGACATCAGTACACTTCACTCCTCAGGATGTGCCAGTTGAAGTGTTTCACTAGAATTCAACATTTGTTTACAGTGCTTACCTTTACGTAAGATTTCTATGTGTATGTTGATGACCTGATTTTGGAAAAATGCACTGTTGTATTTTATATGACATAATCTCTTTAACATAATGAATAGCTGGATGTAAACTCTCATGATTCTATATTTTAACTTGGAAGGTAAATTTGAGGATTTGTCACAAGTCCTCATTTATGACAAAGGGAAACCACTATGGTAGATGTAAGTGGGCCTTCCCCATCTTCAGTTGCTATGTGTCCCCCATCTCAGCCTTCACCCACCATGCCCAGGGACCACTGGTAAGTCACCATCAATTTTGGGGTGGAGGAGGTGTCAGGCATACAAAAGTAATTCCCAGAGTCTATTTTTGTTTTTGGACCACCTTTCCTTTCTCTCTCCTGCAGGTGCATGAGAAGTAACCCATTGACCTCTTGACTAATCACCAGCTTTCCTTCTACTTGGATTCTTCTCTGCCTCTTTTCTTTCCTCCCCAACTCTTCCCACTTAGCTTTCTCTTTTCCACTTTCTCCCTACTCCTACCTTTTCTTCTCAGAAACAAAGGAACAAATCTCTTCATTTTTCAAGTCATTCTCCTGCACTCAATTTCATGGATGCAAAGATGAGGGATTTAAATAATCACAAGAACTCTTAAAAGGATTAGTTTCTCTTGGTCTTAATTAAAACATAAATGAGTTGAGAATTGTCCTCTCAAGACCGCTTCAGTAATTCATCTCTTGGATCCAGTCACGTGAATGAGATTTACTCATTCATCTTTTTTTTTTTTTGAGATGGAGTCTCACTCTGCCCCCAGGCTGGAGTGCAATGGCACAATCTCGGCCCACTGCAACCTCTGCCTTCTGGGTTCAGGCGATCCTCCTGCCTCAGCCTCCCGAGTACTTGAGACTACAGGCACACACCACCACGCCCAGCTAGTTTTTGTATTTTTAGTAGAGACAGGGTTTCACCATGTTGGCCAGGATGGTCTCGATCTCTTGACTTCGTGATCTGCCCGCCTCGGCCTCTCAAAGTGTTGGGATTACAGGCGTGAGCCTCCGCACCTGGCCCTACTCATTCATCTTTTTACTGAACCCTATACCAAGCTTCTCTAAGATTTGAGTTTGTTTAGCTCTGAAGAATGGGGACATTTGCTATGCTTCCAAAATCTGCTAAATTTCATAGACTGCAGCTTCCTGTCATTAGCCATGGTCCATGGCACTTCCATTCAGGACCATCACAAGGCCTTATGCCCTTGGTCCTTGGCCCCCAGGGTGCAGACGTTTCCAAAGCCTTCTTCCCTAGGTTTTGGTCCACTTACACAAGGCAGTCACCTTCCAGGTGGCTCCTCTCTCAGGCCATTTTTCTTTATTCAGTTCACCATGCCTAAAGTTTTCATTGGATAGATAACAATGGGTCTAACCTTAGCTGGAATTCTACCAATTTGCCTATTTTGATTAAGTAGTAATTGGATATGACAGACTGGTTAAGAGTTTAGGCTCTGTAGTAAGACAAACCTGAATTGTAGTCTCAGTTTTGCAACTTAACTAGTAGCATTATCCAGGCAAGTCATGGAATCAAATTTTAAGCTTCACTTCTTCAGAAGGTTGTTGTGAGTATTCGACGACACACACACACATACACACATATATATATATGAATATATGGCCAAGTTTGGGAAAAGTGCACTATTTTGTGTGTTTGTATGTGTGTGTGTATATATATGTATATATACAGCACACTAATACATAACAAGTATATCTATATCTATATATATCACAGTTTCTAGCACCTGATTGGTACTTGTTATGTGTTAGTGTCATTATAATAATCATCATCATCGTCATCATCATCTCAACAGAAGGTGCCCTCATCCCAGAGCTCAGTTGGCTCTCCGTCAATTAGGGTCATCTCAGAGATCCTAGCAGACTACTCTCTCTTTCTATGTCCAAATTTGCTTATCCTAATGGACCTCCCATTAAAGTTCACGTTTTTCAAGGTCTGAAAATATCCCTAGCTTTCAACTAATTGTGGGGCCCAATGAGTGACTACATTTGATAATTTTCTCAATTAGATTTCCAAATGAAAATTCAGGGGACAAAAAGTTAAAGAGATTTTGGAAGTACAGGGAAGTAGTATGGCTGGGACTGTCCAGGTGTTTTACACACAATAAATTATTGACGTGTAAATGTCATTTAGTCCAGCATAACATAATACAGAGGTCAATATGATGGAATCTGAAGCCAGTCAGTCAATATTCTAATCCTGATTTTGTTGCTTAGTATCTGTGTGACCTTGGACGATTTTTTGACCCTTCTTTGTTTCTCAGTTTTCTTATACATATAAAGTAAGGATAATGAATGATACCTTTCCCATAGGGTAGTACTGAGGATTAACTTAATTAATATCTACAAAACACCTAGAAGAGTGTCTGGCACATAGTGGTGCTATGGAAACATTTGTTAAATAACAAAGTAAAAATGAAAGATAGACAAAGTAATCTTTGAGTAAAGATTACTTGAGTAAAGTAATCCAGAGAGGTTATCAATTTGTTCTCAGTCACACAGCAAATTAGTAAAAGATCCACCATTCAGGCGGGGCTCAGTGGCTCAGGCCTATAATCCCAGAAGTTTGGAAGGCCAAGGTGGGCGGACTACCTGAGGTCAGGAGTTCAAGACCAGCCTGGTCAACATGGCGAAACCCCGTCTCTATTAAAAAATACAAAAAAATTAGCTGGGTGTGGTGGCGTGTGCCTGTAATTCCAGCTACTCAGGAGGCTGACCAGGGAGGATTGCTTGAACCCGGGAGGCAGAAGTTGCAGTGAGCCGAGATCACGCCACTGCACTCCAGCCAGGGTGACACAGTGAGACTCTGTCTCAGAAAAAAAAAAAAAAGATCCACGATTCAACACAGTAATAGGCTTCAAACATTAAGCCTATTACTGAAAATTACACATTGCTCAAGAGCTAATTTTGGCCAAAACAAAATACATATTTGTATCATTGATTATATCTCTAAAGGAGAAACAAAAAGTATTTTAAAAATACTACAGTACTGTTATCCTGATAAATATTTAAGTTTTTGTCTTATACCTTCTGTATTTTGTATTTTTCTTTCCACGTTGTTATTTTATTCTCTTTTCAAGTTAATTTCTTATTCCCAACCAAAGTCTGTTGAGACAAGTCAGTACTTCATTTACATGAGGTAACTACTCCAAGAAAAGGACCAGTGCCACACACACACACACATGCACACGTGCACACACACACAAGCACCATTGTACTTACTGTGCCAGGGAGTATTATTACAAAAGTAATTCAAGTATATGAAGAAATCAGGAAAATTGGAAAAGTACACAGAGGCCTAAAAAGGAAAATAAACCTCAATCATAGTCCCCCTACTCTTGAGACAAGCACTGATTGTCTATGACACAATATTGTGTGTATGTGTAAATAAATTCCAAGATTAGTCTTAAATTGCATACCCTGCTTTGCAACCTACTTTTAAAACATGAGAATATCAAGATCCTGTTTTCAAATCACTAAATTTTTTTTTTAATTGGGTTGCTGTATATTATTCCAGTGTATATCTTCTCAACAGGATATTTAAGGTTTTTCTAGATTTATCATGAGTGTAATCAAAAGATACATTAAAAATTGAATGCAGCAGAATACATTGAGAATAAACTGTGCCTGTTTTCTAGGCTGTAGGTTCACTGTAAAACAACGGAAATCTTTCTTTCCTTCCATAGAGCCCATGTGGTGGGGCTTTGGGTTACAGCAATCTGGGTTTCTCTTAGTCCTAGGGGCAAGTTAACAGTTCCTTGTTTTCAAAAGTGTTCTCAAGAAGGTGAGTCCACTGGAAGTCCAATATACTTGGGAGTCCTACCTAGACAGGAAAGGGCTGGGGGCTTTGAACTTCTAGAAGTAAAGGGCACAGTATTTCAAGACTGCAAAGAAGGCTGGATTCCTAAAAGGCTGGTGGTGGCAACCTGAAGCTAGCAGAACCCTGGAAGAGCAACTGTGGAGATGGTGGGAACTACCCTGCGTCCCTGTGGTTGATTCTTTCGCCTTTCTCCTCTCCTCTCCTCTCCTCCCCTCCCCTCCCCTCTTCTCTTTTCTTTTTTCTTTTCTTTCTCTTTCTCTCTCTCTCTTTCTTCTTCTTTTTTTTTAATAGACAGGGTCTCTCTCTTGCCCAGGCAGGAGTGCAGTGGTGCCATCATAACCCACTACAGTCTTGAACTCCTGGGCACAAGCCAGCCTCTTCCCTCAGCTTCTTCAGTAGCTGGAACTACAGGCATGCACCACCACACCTGGCTAATTTTTAAAATTTTTGTTGCCCAGTCTGGTCTCAAACTTCTGGCCTCAAGCTATCCTCCCATTTCAGCCTCCCAAATTTCTGGGATTACAGGCATGAGTTCTAGCACCCAGCCTTTGTGACTGACTTCTACCTAAGGGTCATGACGTCATCAGTAGTGGTGTTGGCCATCACCATATGCGTGGAAGCCTCATTAGGGAAACTAGGAACCACCTCTCCTAAATTCCAGTATTGTACATGCCCAAGGATTCTCCACAATTCCAAAGGATAGATAAAAGAGGAAAACTAAAACTAAAAAAAAAAAAAAAAAAAAAGATTGAGCTTCCCACCAGTGCTGGCTGATGGTGATAAACCAGAATTGATTTGTTTAGAAAGATTATATGGTATCCAAGCATCAGGAGGAATTCATGTCTGTTACTTAAATAACACTCTTCTTGAATGGGTAACTTAGTGTACCTGATTATTTACTTAAGGTGAGTTTATTTTAATTCCTGGAACTAAAGTGAACTAAAAAAGAGTCTGAATAGTTTAAGGCTTTTTGGTATATATTGCGTCTTATTTATAAGCTTTTGTATTTTTCAAATCCACTGATTGTTCTATTTATCCCTGACAAAAGGTTATTACAGAAAAGAGGAAAGCAAAATTAGCCAAGCTAATTGATCATTAAATATAATCAACCATTAAGTACAAATTTCCATTTATAATCTACCCTATTCCCGAAGACTTCAATTACTGGATTGCTTCATTGATAAGCCCAGGAGATAATCACTAAGTATTTAAACAAACAATATAACTTTCCACATGAGAAAGTGACATATACTTTATTAGTTAATGCAGGCTGCCAAGAAATTATCTAAAAGCCTAGAAACAGAGAGCACCAGAAGAAGAAGAAGTCAGTCTGATCAGGCTTCTCTAAACTTGCTTAACATCTTTTAGTTGCTTTTCAATAGTTTTAGGGCAAAACCCAACTCCTTGGCAAACTTTCTAGCTGTGTGACCTTGGGTAAGTTACTGGACTTCTCTGTGCTTCCATTTCCTCTTCTGTTAGCAGCAATAATAGGACACACTTCATGGGGCTGCTGGGAGAATTAAGGGAGTTAATACATGGAATGTACTAGAACAATACCTGGTACCCCTTGCACTATATACAAATCACGAGCATACAGCATGGCACCCAACATGTGCCTCCCGCCTGACTCTCCAGTGTCACACCTCCCTGGCCTCCTTAGCTTATGCCGCACTAGAATGAAATAAATACTTGCCACACTTTAAACTTCCCATACTCTCATTTTTTCCTGCCTTTGTACATGCTGCTTTTCTTTCTCTCTCTCTCTCCCTCCCTCCCTCCCTCCCTTCCTTCCTACCTTCCTTCCGACAGAATCTCTCTCTGTTACCTAGGCTGGAGTGAAGTGGTGCAATCTAGGCTCACTGCAACCCCCATCTCTAGGCTCACTGCAACCCCCATCTCCTGGGTTCAGGCGATTCTTGTACCTCAGTCTCCCAAGTAGCTGGGATTACAGTTGCCTGCCACCATGCCTGGCTAATGTTTTTATTTTTTTTATTATTATTATTTTTTCAATAGAGACGAGGTTTCACCATGTTGGCCAGGCTGGTCTCGAACTCCTGACTTCAGGTGATCTGCCCGCCTCAGCCTCCCAAAGTGCTGGGATTACAGGCGTGAGCCACCGCGCCCACCAGTACATGCTACTTTTCTGATTAGAATGACCTTTACCACCTTCTCTTCTTGGCAAATTCTCCTATTCTCTGACCAGAGAATCTTGTGTTGTTAGCCCTCTCCCTGCAAAACCCTTTGGTCCAAGCTGGGCACCACTCCTGGGTTCACTTATGAGATTTAGCTGAGTTTATTTTAATTGCCCATTACACTGCTGTCCCCCACCCCCAGGTGAGCTCCCTGAGGTCAGGGAACATGCCATATTTATTGCTGTATCCCCAGGGCTCAGCCCAGTGTGGCCCATCAGAGGTACTCAATAATCATTTACTGAATGACTATATTTGTCATAGGATAATTAAGGGGGAAACAGAACCTTTCAGATTTATAGAGAGTATTTCCAAGCATTTCTAGCCGCATCTCACTTGATTATATGGAACACAAAAGCAGAGATTGTTACCAGTTTTCCAGATGTGGAAACTGTGGCTCAGGGAAGTGAAAGACTTTGCCCAAGATGCTGTAACACGCAAGAGGCAGAGGTGAGACTGAAGCCTTGACACCCCTCCTGGCAGGGAGTACTTTTTTTTTGCATTACCCAGCTCCGTCTTTGTAAACCAGTCTTTGGAAGACACTATGCGGCTTTTGACAAAGGGCTTATCTCTCCAAGTAGGAGTTACAAAGTTAGAGATGGCAGTGTAAAACCTGGAAACAAAGGAGCTGGTTGGAAACGGGCAGTAGGCTGGTGAGGGAAAGGAGGAAAGGAGACCAGGGCTTTGGAGAAGTTATTTGAGGAGGCAGAAAATGGGCTTCCAGTGATGAGCCTTGCCCCTGGGATTCAGTACATGGGAGACGCACCACCCTTTTTTACAGAGGGCTTTAGACCAGCAGAAGTATTCCTCATTTTCTTTCCTTTGTACCTGTGTCTTTATTTATTTTTGAGATAAGATCTTGTTCAGTTGCCCAGCCTGGAGTGCAGTGGTGTGATCTCAACTCACTGCAGCCTTGACCTCTCGAGCTAAAAAAATCCTCCTACCTCAGCCTCTAAAGTAGCTGGGACTATAGGTACATGCCATCACACCTGGCTCGTTGTATTTTTTTGTGTGTAGAGATGGAGCTTCACCGTGTTGGCCAGGCTGGTCTCGAACTCCTGAGCCCAAGTGATCTGCCTGCCTTGGCCTCCCAAAGTGCTGGGACTATATGCTTGAGCTACTGTGCCCAGCTGTGCCTGCCTCTTTAGACACATCAAAATCCGTCTCTGTGATTTTTGCTTATGGCCATACAGAGGCAA
>NW_012106030.1:3408441-3409617 GCF_000951045.1 Mandrillus leucophaeus | reverse complement strand
GAGGCCTAAAAAGGAAAATAAACCTCAATCATAGTCCCCCTACTCTTGAGACAAGCACTGATTGTCTATGACACAATATTGTGTGTATGTGTAAATAAATTCCGAGATTAGTCTTAAATTGCATACCCTGCTTTGCAACCTACTTTTAAAACATGAGAATATCAAGATCCTGTTTTCAAATCACTAAATTTTTTTTTTAATTGGGTTGCTGTATATTATTCCAGTGTATATCTTCTCAACAGGATATTTAAGGTTTTTCTAGATTTATCATGAGTGTAATCAAAAGATACATTAAAAATTGAATGCAGCAGAATACATTGAGAATAAACTGTGCCTGTTTTCTAGGCTGTAGGTTCACTGTAAAACAACGGAAATCTTTCTTTCCTTCCATAGAGCCCATGTGGTGGGGCTTTGGGTTACAGCAATCTGGGTTTCTCTTAGTCCTAGGGGCAAGTTAACAGTTCCTTGTTTTCAAAAGTGTTCTCAAGAAGGTGAGTCCACTGGAAGTCCAATATACTGGGGAGTCCTACCTAGACAGGAAAGGGCTGGGGGCTTTGAACTTCTAGAAGTAAAGGGCACAGTATTTCAAGACCGCAAAGAAGGCTGGATTCCTAAAAGGCTGGTGGTGGCAACCTGAAGCTAGCAGAACCCTGGAAGAGCAACTGTGGAGATGGTGGGAACTACCCTGCGTCCCTGTGGTTGATTCTTTCGCCTTTCTCCTCTCCTCTCCTCTCCTCCCCTCCCCTCCCCTCTTCTCTTTTCTTTTTTCTTTTCTTTCTCTTTCTCTCTCTCTCTTTCTTCTTCTTTTTTTTTAATAGACAGGGTCTCTCTCTTGCCCAGGCAGGAGTGCAGTGGTGCCATCATAACCCACTACAGTCTTGAACTCCTGGGCACAAGCCAGCCTCTTCCCTCAGCTTCTTCAGTAGCTGGAACTACAGGCATGCACCACCACACCTGGCTAATTTTTAAAATTTTTGTTGCCCAGTCTGGTCTCAAACTTCTGGCCTCAAGCTATCCTCCCATTTCAGCCTCCCAAATTTCTGGGATTACAGGCATGAGTTCTAGCACCCAGCCTTTGTGACTGACTTCTACCTAAGGGTCATGACGTCATCAGTAGTGGTGTTGGCCATCACCATATGCGTGGAAGCCTCATTAGGGAAACTAGGAACCACCTCT
>NW_012106030.1:3406395-3408391 GCF_000951045.1 Mandrillus leucophaeus | reverse complement strand
GGCTCACTGCAAGCTCTGCCTCCCGGGTTCACGCCATTCTCCTGCCTCAGCCTTCTGAGTACCTGGGACTACAGGCACTGCCACCACGCCTGGCTAATTTTGTTTTCGTATTTTTAGCAGAGACGGTGTTTCACCGTGTTAGCCAAGATGGTCTCAATCTCCTGACCTCATGATCCGCCCGCCTTTGACCTCCCACATATATTACTTTCCAATTGTCAAGCTGCTGTGACGTGTGTTATCTCATTTGTTTCTCACAACCCTGAACTTGGACCATACAGAGCTAAATCACTGAAAGCTGTCCTGATGGTGGGCAGGTAGATCAGACATACAGGGACTACTGACTGCAGATGGGTGTTTATCCTCCCTTCTGTAAGGATATTCCTGCCAGGATGTGTTGAATTCCCAACCTGAGGCTAGTCCGCCGAGATGATTAACAGAAGCATGGATTAGCTATCCCTAGAACTAAAGTCTTCTGAAGTCATATTTTGAAGATGAGCAGTTGAGGAAGGAGAGGGACTGAGTGAATGAAATTTTATACCAGCCTCACTGAAAGGCAAGGTCCTCCTTTGAATTTTTGTACCAGGAGTGTCACCTGTTTTGGCAGAATAACCTTAAATGTTCGTGAAATGGGCCTGGCGTAGTGGCTCTTGCCTGTAATCCCAGCACTTTGGGAGGCTGAGGCGGGCGGATCACCTGAGATCAGGAGTTTGAGACCAGCCTGGCCAACACAGTGAAAACCTGTCTCTACTAAAAATACAAAAAAACCCCCAAAACAAACAAACAAAAAAATTAGCCAGGCATGGTGGTGCATGCCTGTAATCCCAGCTACTTGGGAGGCTGAGACAAGACAATCACTTGAACCTGGGAGGCAGAGGTTGCAGTAAGCTGAGATCGAGGCTCTGCACTCCAGCCTGGGCGATAGAGTGAGACTCTGTCTCAAAAGAAAAAAAAAAAAGTTCGTGAATTGTAGTCTCAAAATGCTGGGCCTTTGTGATAAAGTCGGTTGACAGGAAGAAGCCAGCAGTGAGACACCGGGTAAGGCGCATGGAATATGGAGTGGAACAGAGCCGACAGTCAGCTCCCAGCTTTGCCACAGACTCGCTGTGTGCCCTGGAGAAGTTGTTTATTCTCCCTGGAGCTTCATTTGAAAAATTTTTTAAATGTAGCTAATCACAGCTCCCTTGTAATATGGTGAGGGTTAGCAATAGCATGTATTTTCAACACAGAACACCAGCTCATAAGTAGATGCTCAATAAAAATCTGTTGAATGGAACTGGGTGTGGTGTCTCATACCTGTCATCCCAATACTTTGGGAGGCCAAGGAAGAAGACTTGCTTGAGGCCAGGTGTTTGAGACCAGCCTAGGGAACATGGTAAGAGCCCATCTCTAAAAAATTTAAAAGAAAAATAGCTGGGCTTTGTGGCAGGTACCTGTAGTTTCAGCTACTCGGGAGGCTGAGATGGGAGGATTGCTTCAACCCAAGAGTTTACAGTTACAGTGAGCTATGATTACACCACTACACTCCAGCCTGGGTGACACAGGCTGCCTAAAAAAAAAAAAAGAAAAAAAAATCTGTTGAATGGATGAAATTAATTAGGGATCACTTATGGTGCACTTCACATAGAGCCTGGTGCATGGTGAAAACAAGAGCTTTTATTTATCAAAACTCTACAGAGGCAATAGATGCTAATAGAGTTCCCTAAACGACTGTGGGAATGTAATAAAAATAAGTATGTGTGAGGGCCAGGCACGGTGGCTCACACCTGTAATCCCAGCACTTTGGGAGGCCAAGGCGGGCGGATCACGAGGTCAGGAGTTCGAGATTAGCCTGGCCAACAGGGTCACAGCCCGAGACTCCATCTCAAAAAAAAAAAAAAAAAAATCTCAGGCCCCCTTGAAACATAAAGACAGGCCAGGCTTGGTGGCTCATGCCTGTAATCCCAGAACTTTGGGAGACCGAGGTGAGTGGGTAACCTGAGCTCAGGAGTATGAGACC
>NW_012106030.1:3386966-3406260 GCF_000951045.1 Mandrillus leucophaeus | reverse complement strand
GCATTGTCTTTCCTCCCCTGAGGCATGAAGGATTGTCTGGAAAAGGTTAGCTGTTGCCATTAGGGAACCTGGTGTAGCCAAAACCGAGGTGAAGCAGAAAGAAACCATGGGCTCTCAACAGGTTTGCCAAGTGATTTGCAAGGGTATTTACTTAAAAAAAAAGCAGAACACACAACCTTTTATGATATTATGGCTAGGGAAGTTTTGTGACTCTCCTGTAAAATGCTCCCATCATAGTCAAGTAATTGATCAATGTTTGGCTTTATCCAAATGCATTTCAATAAACTAAACAAATCTTGATTTCCTGATGTTTTACTTAAACCTCATTTTTCGAGTACTTTATTTTTTCATGACATACTTGAAACCGATTTTGAATAAGAGAAACAGCATTATGCTTAGAACCACTAAACCAAAGTGCCTTTGGAAGTTTTCCAACGAAGTGGATAGAGGGGGAGAGGAGCTGAAGGATGGAGGCACGGCCATCTTGTATTTTTTGGTATTTCACAGTGCTTTGAGAGGTCGGGAACATATCGCTCTGAAGTAGTGAATCAAATGATTATAGATCTAATGAAATCGTCTGGTCAGTCTTCAGGATCCAGGAAACTGAATGTCTAAATCTTCTAAAACCCATAATAATGGATCTTTCACAACTGGAAGCTCTTCAAAGATAGAGGCATCACTGTCTACACTGTCTGCCATAGTAGGCTGACCTCAGGGTTAAGAATTTTTTTCTTGTGTCCAACTGAAACTTCTCTTGTCTTCCAAATGAGATATGAAAAATAACTGATCCATCTTCTTGTAGCAGACAAATAGACTGATGGGCCCAACATCCATTCCTAATTGCTTTTTTTCTTTCCTGCTTCTACTATAGAAACTGGGAAAGTGAAGTCCTCACTTTCCCAGGCTCCAGTGTAGCAGGAAGTGATGATGTGAGACCTCAGACTGATGTTCAGTGGATGACTACCTACTGGGAGGGGTAGCGAGGAAGGGCTCTGAATAAGCCTTTTGTTTTCCTGATGAAACAGGACCAATATGTCTGGCAATGCTGCTCTTCCTTTCCTCCTGTCTCAAATGCAGATGTGGCACCTGAAGCTACGGCAACATCTTGGAATCATGAGAGAAAGGCCAAGGGAATCAGATACATTGGCCTTCATCTTTCAGCTACTGAACCACTGCCAGCAACCAGTAACCTCCAACCTTCTAAGAAAAATCTACCCTTATTCCTTTAGGCCACTATCTGCTGGTTTTCTATTCTTTGCAGTTGACCTCGATCACATCTGAAGTACATCACCTAAAGATTTCATGTGGCTGGAGAGACATAAATCCATTCAACTTCCCAAGGCAGGCTATGTTCTCTCACTGTACGTTTACAAATTCCTCTTAGCCCCAATCAAATCAGGCTCATGAAGGGATTGGTTGCTTTGTTGCTTTCTCCATTTATCCGTAGTCAGCTTCCTCTCAGCCTCCCATTCCTAAGTCTGCTCCATTCTTTTTTTTGAGACAGAGTCTCTGACTCCAGAAACTTCTTTATAATCACAGAAGTTTTGTGGGGGGTGTGTGTGTGTGTTTTTTTTTTTTTTTTTTTGAGACAGGATCTCACTCTGTCACCCAGGCTGGAGTGCAATGGCATGATCACGGCTCACTGCAGCCTGGACTTCCTGGTCGAAATGCCCAGCTAATTTCTTAAAGTTTTGTAGAGATGGGGCCCCACTATGTTGCCCAGGCCGGTCTCAAACTCCTGAACTCAAGCAGCCTTCCCACCTCAGCCTCCCAAGGTGTTGGGATTACAGGTGTGAGCCACTGTGCCTGGCCAACAAAATTTTTTTTTTTTAAATAAGACTCAACATATATTTATTTAGAATAAGCAAAATTATTCCCAGAAATTAAATAGTTCCTAAATAAAATCATTGAATTAGATTATCTTTAAGGTACCTTCTAGCTTCAAATTTATTGTAATGAGCATTTCAGACTTCTGCTTGATGAAAGCACATCTCTCCAAATGAGCAAGTGGGCTGCATGTGGTGGCTCACACCTGTAATCCTAGCACTTTGGGAAGCTGAGGTGGGCAGATTGCTTGAGTCCAGGAGTTTGATCACGACCAGCCTGAGCAACATGGAGAAAGACTGTATCTTCAAAAAATTTAAAAATTAGCCTAGCGTGGTGGTGCACACATGTAGTCCAAGTTACATGGGAGGCTTAGGTGGGAGGACCACTTGAGCCCAGGAGTTCAAGGCTGCAGTGAGCTATGATGGCACCACTGCACCCCAGCCTGGGTGGCAGGGCAAGACTCTGTTTCTAACAAAAAAAAAAAAAAAAAAAAAAAAGAAAGAAAAGAAAAGAAAGGAAAGAAAGACGAAAAGAAAGGGAAAAAACCAGTACGTTGACAGTGGGGAAGCCTGGCACACATTATCTTAAGCAGTTGAACTGAACACCACCTGTAAGCGGGCACATTGGAGAGGCATTCTATCAAGTCAGCCTCTGGTACACTTGAAAAGTGTGCCAGGCTCATGGAAGCCAAGAAAAGGTTGAGGAACAGTTTCTAACAAAAGAGAAGTGAAGAGCCGTGTTCGCTAAATGCATTGTGTAATTCTCGACTGCATCCTTTTGCTATAGGGCACGTTATTAAGACAACTGGAGAAACTTGAATAGGCTCTGAGGATTCGAGGGTAACACTGTCAATGTTTAATGTCCTGACTTGGATGGTTGTATTGTGGTCTAATAGGAGAATGTTCCTTCATAGTAGGAAAAATCTACACTAAAGTATTCTGGGTGATGGGATATTGGGTCGCCAACGTATCCTCAAACGGTTCAGAAAAGTGTTTTGTACTGTAGCTCATTACTTTGAAAGTTAAAGATGAAGCATTGTTTATAATGAGTCTGAAACTAAACCCAATAAATTCTAAAAGCAAAACCAACATTTTCCCATTCTCAAAAAGCTGACAGCAAAATATTGGTTGTAGAGTTTGTACAAGTATAATCTCAGCTTTGTTACCGGATACAAGTATTTACTTAGCCTACTTGACAGACACTTACTAGACACCTAGTTAGAGCAAGACAAGGTACGAAAAGGATTTTTTAAAAATGAGTCATGGCCGGGTACAGTGGCTCAGGCCTATAATCCCAGCACTTTGGGAGGCTGAGGCAGTAAGATTGCTTGAGGCCAAGAGTCCGAGGCTGTAGTAAGCTATGATCATGCCGCTGCACAACAGCCTGGGTGACTGCAAAGAGCTCACAACCTGGTTACCTATGCATGACCTCGACCATACTCCCTCCATGTGATTCTAAGAGGTGACAATATGCTAGCAGCCCTCACTCTCAGCACCTCCTCGGCCTCCACGTCCACTCTGGCGGTGCTTGAGGAGCCCTTCAGCCCGCCACTGCAGTGTGGGAGCCCGTCTCTGGGTTGGATGAGGCCTGGGCCCGCTCCCTCTGCTTGTGGGGAGGTGTGGAGGGAGAGGCGCGGACGGGAACCGGGGCTGCGCGTAGTGCTCACAGGCCAGCACGAGTTTCGGGTGGGCGCGGGCGCGGGCGCGGGCTCAGTAGTGGGGGCCCTCACTCGGAGCGGCCGGCTGGCGTAGCTGGCCCAGGGCAGTGAGGGGCTTAGCACCCGGGCCAGCAGCTGCGGAGGTTGCGCCAGGTACCCCAGCACTGCCGGCCCGCATGCACCATGCTCGAATTCTTACTGGGCCTTAGCCATCTCCCTGCGGGGCAGGGCTCAGGACCTGCAGCCCGCCATCTCAGAGCACCCTCCTCTGCTGCGGGCTCCTGAGCCGCCCCGACGGGCGCTGCACCCTGCTCCCTGGCGCCCAGTTCCATCCACCGCCCAACGGCTGAGTGCGGGCTGAGTGCAGGCGCGGCTTGGGACTGGCTGGGAGCTCCGCCTGCAGCCCCAAGTACCACATCCACTAGGTGTAGCCAGCTGGACTCCTGAGCATAGTGAGAACGCGGAGAACCTTTATGTCTAGCTAAGGGATCGTAAATGCACCAATCAGCACTCTGTGTCTAGCTCAGGGTTTGTAAATACACCAATCAGTACTCTGTATCTAGCTAACCTAGAGGAGACTTGGAGAACTTTTCTGTCTAGCACTCTGTGTCTAGCGCAGGGATTGTAAACGCACCAATCAGAACACTGTTGAAATGGACCAATCAACTCTCTGTAAGATGGACCAATCAGCTCTCTGTAAAATGGACCAATCAGCAGGATCTGGGTGGGGCCAGATAAGGCAATAAAAGCAGCCTGCCGGAACAAACGAGCAACAACGTGGTCAGGTGAGCTTATACTGTGTGGGAAGTGTGTAGGCCGTGTTTTTTTTTATTATTATTAATATAAAGGTCTTTGCAATAAATGTGTTTGCTGTTCACTCTTTGGGTCCATGCTGCTTTTGTGAGCTGTAGCACTCACCGGGAAGGTCTGTAGGTTTACTGCTGAAGCCAGTGAGACCATGAACGCCTCAAAAGGAATAAAGTCCAAACACATTAGCAGACTGTAGACATACCATCTTTAAGAACCGTGACAATCACTGCTAGGGTATGTGGCTTCCTTCTTGAAGTCAGCGAGACCCAACACCCACCAATTCCGGACATAATTTTAGTGGACAAAGCGTTTGTTTGAATTTTGCCCTGAAACAACCAACGACAGGAAGGAAAGGAAATTGACTCGGTATTCAGAATTGGCTTAATAATACAAAGGACAGCAGACAAGTTCATAGCAAATTGTAGATTTGTAGAACCGTGCTATACATCTGTATATGCTGGATATATTTTACACCTTCATGTATCTACCTTTTGGGGTGGGTGTGTGTGTAGAGAGAGAGATTTTATAAAATCCTTCTGGTGACTTATCTCTTACCTTCACTGTGGAATGATGACACATACATTGGAATTAGGAACTGTTTATTTTACTCTATTTTTTTGAGATAGGGTCTCACTTTGTTGCCCAGGCTGGAGTGTGGTGCTCTGATCTTGGCTCACTGCAACCTTCACCTCCCGAGTTCAAGCAATTCTCCTACCTCAGCCTCCCAGGTAGCTGCAACCACAGGTGTGCGCCATCATGCCCAGCTAATTTTTGTGTTTTTAGGAGAGAGGAAATTTCACCATGTTGACCAAGCTGGTCTCGAACTCCTGGTCTCAAGTGATCCACCCACCTCGGTCTCCCAAAGTGCTAGGATAACAGACGTGAGCCACCACACCCAGCCAGAACAGTTTAATAGCAATGGTCACTTCAAAAATTTCAGTTGTCCCGTGTGCTATTGAGCAAGGTGAATTACACTTCAAAGAAGAATGTGGGTTTCCTCAAATAGCCTTTTGCTAATCAGCAACTCGGCAAGGCATGTCCATTGCTCATTCAACTGAGCTTTTGTTTACACTTGTGAAAGCCAAGTCCAGATACTAGCAGATCCCCAAAGACGTCCAAAAGCCCCAATGTACATTTCTTCCCTCACCAAAGTCATATATTAGGCGTAGCAATATAATTCTTATTAATATTAAATTAGTGTGCATAAAACAGAAACCCCTAAGGAGGTTTGCAGCTTAAATGTGCAGGAAGAAATCATTTTTCATTTTTGAGTTTAGACTTTAACAAGACGTGTATGTGACTTACTTATGGTTGCATAACCCGGATCTTAAGGGACAATCATTCATGTGATTGGCTAAAGTGAGTCTTCCTTTCATTTTGGTAAAACCACATTCTTATTTATGTGTTTATTTTGTACTCTATGTCAGTGGTCATGAGTTCTTTAACTTTATGTATTTGTTTAATAAATGTCTCTAAGGGCTTACTGCCTGGCATTAAACGAGGCACTGAGATCCATCAATTGATAAGATTGCCAGGGTCCCAACCCTGAAAGAGCGTCCCTCTGTCCTGCGTATAATAACCTTGATGTTGGACTGCGAGACCATATGCAAATATGGGGAAACTTGGGAGTTTCCCCCAAACAAATTATGGCATGAAATAGTGAAAATTTTATTGAAGACCATGGAAGTTAATACTGATAAACACTTGCCCTGGGTGGGTTACAACCATCTTTTATTTTCTTTTCCTTTATTTTCTTTTTCTTTTCTTTCTCTTTTTTTTTTTTTTTTTGACGAAGTCTTGCTCTGTTGCCCGGTTGGAGTACAGTGGTGTGATCTCGGCTCACTTCAACCTCTGCCTCCCAGGTTCAAGTGATTCTCCTGCCTCAGCCTCCTGAGTAGCTGGGATTACAGGCGTGTGCCACCATGCCCAGCTAACTTTTTTTGTATTTTAGTAGAGATGGGGTTTCATCATGTTGGCCAGGCTGGTCTCGATCTCCTGAGCTCGTGATCCGCCTGTCTCGGCTTCCCAAAGTGTTGGGATTACAGGCGTGAGCCAACGCACTTGGCCTATCTTTTCTAGAAGACCAGAGTGGATAGCCTTTTGAGAGCTTTTGAAATTCTGTTTTTTTGTTGTTGTTGTTAAACATACGTGCGACATAAAAATGTTGCATGTGCTTCACATAATGATCACCCTTGTTGACCAATTATGTGGTTTGTTTTCTCCAGAAATCGGGGTGGATTTTCCCCATTCCATCCATGTTCTTCCATTTGGTTTCCTTGACCCTGAAGGGAAATGTCTATCAGACACTTGATTCAGACAGAATTCAAGTGAGACGGAGGTTAGAGAACATAGGAAGAAAGGGAAGCGAATTACCTGGCCCATGTGGGGTTTGGCTTCATGTGAATATGTACAGACTAATAGAACCAGGAGGGAACCATCCATATCAGTCCTGGGAGGCAGCAAGTTTAAGGGAGAGAACCTAGGATTTGCCATCACACTGGCCAATTACATGTGGTCTTGGGCAAGTTAGTTGAACTCTGTGAATCTTACCTGTGAAATGTGGGTAGTACTACCTATCATATAGTGTTGATATGAGAATTAAAATGAGAGGCCGGGCACGGTGGCTCACACCTGTAATCTCAGCACTTTGGGAGGCCAAGGCAGGTGGATCACTTGGGGTCAGGGGTTCGAGACCAGCCTGGCCAACATGGCAAAACCCAGTCTCCACTAAAAGTGCAAAAATTAGGTAGGTGTGGTGGCAGGTGCCTGTAATCCCAGCTACTTGAAAGGCTGAGGCAGGAGAATCGCTTGAACTCAGGAGGCGGACGTTATAGTGAGCTGAGATTGTGCTACTGTACTCCAGCCTGGTCTACAGAGTGAGAGTCTATCTCAAAAAAAAAAAAAGGTAATTTGAATTAGTGCTGTAGGTTTGTGTATAAAGGGCCTTACTATGCACAGAAATAACTTAAGATGACTTCTGTGTGTCAGTCTACCTAAGGTGGGTGTGTTCTGAATTACTCCATTTTCTTACATGTTAATATAGTTAATAATGGTTATTCAGTTGTTGCGTTAGTAAGGGCAAGCTAGGTTATACTGCAGTAAAAAGCAGCCCCTAAATCTCAGTGGCTTTCCAAGAAACAAACAAAAAATTCACTGTTATTACCATTTTTTAGTTAAGCAAAGACAGCCCCACGTGACTTTTTAAGGAAGTTCCCCTCCTTAGGATGGTTCAGCAAAGCGCTTCTTTATCAAAAAAGACTTCCATGATGCTGAGGCAGAAGAGAGGGTTGTGTAACTGAGCACTGCAATTAGGTGCTTTGATTCAGATATGGAATGCCATTTCCACTCACATTTCACTGGTAAAAGCAAAACATATGGCTGGGCCTAAACTCAGGGAGCTGACGAAATGTAATCCCTTGTGTTTCCAAAAACAGAACTGGAAATATCGACAAACAGCATTGAAGGCTCCTGGACTACCACAGTAGGTGATCTCTAGTGAAGAAGGTGAGGCAAGGACTAAAAGTTATTAGAATTCTAAAATTCTCAAGCTGCATAAATACTTTAGTGGCCACTCCAGTTATTTCTGAAACTGATACTCTGTTTTAAAATTACAAAGTTGCTGCTTATACATTGCAACTGGTATCCTTTCTATCCCAGTTTTCATCTTTTCTGCACTTCTGTGACTCAGAAAAGTGACAATGAATTGCACCAAGCACATAGGTAAGTGCTTACAACTCATTTGCTGGTTGATTAACGCCATCACAAAGAGCTCGCATTTGTAAAGGCAACCGACTGATACATTGTATTTCATGTCCAAAGTCACAAGGCAGTGAGAGAGCCAGAAAGAGACTTTCATGCTTACTGCCATTAGCCACAAGAGTACTTTTATTACTTCCTTGAGAAAAGTTGGCCCCAGAAGAGTTATTCATGTTTGTTGGCAGTTTCCAAAGGTGATTACTGCTTTTAGCCTTGGACTATACTCATGCACAGAATATGAGAGGCAGTAATGGTGCAAAACAATGTCAGACACCATTAAAGAAAATATCGCAACTGCAGGACACTTCACAGTGTCTGCCCAAAGAGAGAGAGAGCACAAAGCTGCCACACATCTTTCAAAACTGCTCACATGTTACCTTCTCTGTAAAAGTTATTGCTAATCCCCAACAACAATTAATGGTTTCTATAGCTTTGTGTATGTTCTTGTGCTTAATAGTCAAATTTATATTAATAGCATGTCTATCTACTTTACTGGATTTTGACCTCCCTGAAGAAGCAGATCTGGTATTATGCAGCCTTCTTACCCCTAACACCTAACTGGGAGACTGCTTAGGGAAAAGGACAAAATAAATCTTTGCTGAATTGAATAGAAGCCCTGCATTCACTTTAAACTGTAGTATTTGTCTCACCTCTTTGCTGTGTTTTAAAATTACAAACCAATATCTGTATGCAAAGAAGGAAGATGGACAGGCTGTGTTTGTAGTCTCAGTCCAATGCACGTATCCTGCCAAGAGAGAAAATTTGATTCCATTTTGGAGCTGAGGCCTCAGGTCCAATTTAATTTGATGCCCATATGACCAGGCTGATTAATCATCAGGTCTAGCCTTTCTTCACAGTAAACCTCAATCCCTCGTAATTTGCCATGAAACTGGAGGGAGTTGGCTGTTTCAGGCATGAATAGCATAGTTCTTGTTCAAACCTCCCCAGGCCTTATTTAGGCAAGGTGGGGACGGGCTGGCTGCCCTGCAGAGGAGCAGGTGTAATGAGGATTAGGTCACATGGTGGGAAGGGGGCTCAGTGGGCAGGCAGCTGGTGAAATCCCAGGTGTGTGTGAGTTGGCAGGGGCACAAAGAGAGGGGAGCTGCAAACAGCTCAAAGTCCCTGGCTGTGCAGCTGCTTGTTTGGCACTTGCCTAGGACCCACCTGTAGTGTTGATGGGCACAACCCACTCCTAGGAGCAAGGAAACATGAAAGGTCTTCTGTTAGCTGTAGGGGCCCCGCCCCTTCAAGGGAAGGCTGGAGGGCCCAAGCATGCCCACAGGCTACTGGGCAACCAGCTCCCTGCACTTTGCAATGCTTAAGACAGGGCAGGGCTGGTTATTCTTTTTCACAAGACAGTCCTTGGGGGACTGAGACAAAAATACATATTATCTTTCCATTCAGAGGCCTATTCCCAAGTATACCTGGAAAATAAGTGAAAGACAAAAACACAACCCTGAGTTGGAGAGTAAGTCAACAGGCAGAGATACTCAGAGAAAAAACAAAAAAACAGGCTCAAGGCCAAGAGGCAAAAATAAAAGATGATCCCTTCTCCTGGGCTGTGGGTGGAGAGCTCGTGTAAACAAACTCAGCATAACAAGCCCTTCTTAATCTGTTTCTGTCCCTCTGCTAATCACTTCTGTGGTTTTTGCAAGACAGAATCTAGTCTCAGTGCTGAGGCTAGTGTTACAGATTTAGTGGGCGTGAATTATGGAGCTTCGCTTGATCTCCAAGGACAAAAGAAAACTGCTGGCCACAAATCCAAACAACTGTTGTTCATGCAGGTGGAGCAGCAATCTCCTTCAAGTGTACAGGCTGGAAAAGAGTCCAGATCTCTTATCTTCATACTAAGGCCAACCTCCAGAAAAATTATGAAGCAGGTTAAAGCCATTCTTGACTACTTACTGCTCTAATGTGGCTTCTCCCATCTCTGCTTTTAAGTACAAATAGTAGAACCTGCTGATTTGCTTACATGTGGCATCAATCCCCCCCCGTTCTTCCCACTAACAGAGTCCCAGTCCGGGGGCAAGAGAACAATGACAATGTGCACAGTTAACACATCCTCACCTATCCAGACTCTATGAATCTGGGTATGGCTATGTGACTTTTACTCTCAGGGAGACGTAAGCAGAGGATTCTGGGAAAGATTTCTTGATATAGGCACCACCCTGAATTTCCCCTTTTTTTCTAGCTGGAATGCAGATGAGGTATCTAAAATACATCTTCTGGCTGACCATGGTGGCTCATGCCTGTAATCCCAGCACTTTGGGAGGCCGAGGTGGGCGGATCACCTGAGGTAGGGGGTTCGAGACCATCCTGGCTAACATGGTGAAACCCTGTCTCTACTAAAAATGCAAAAATTAGCCGGGCATGGTGGTATGCTCCTGCAATCCCAGCTACTCAGGAGGCTGAGGCAGGAGAATCACTTGAACCTGGGAGACAGAGGTTGCAGTGAGCTGAGATCAGGCCACCGCATGCCAGCCTGGGTGACACAGTGAGACTCCTTCTTAAAAAAAAAAAAAAACAAATAAATAAAATAAATAAAATACATGTTGCTTCCAGAGATGAAAGCCATATGCTCAAGATGGCAAAGCAGGGAAGCAGAAAGAGCCTGGATGCTCACTGGCATTGCTGGTACTATGGTGCCAGCCCTGACTGCCTAACCCCAGATCTTTTGCTATGGAGGATAACCCTGTAGCTCTCAAACTGGAGTGGGCACATGAATCACCTGGGGGGTCTCATAAAACCACAGATTCATGGGCCCTTCCTGAGAGTGTCTGATTCCGAAGGTCTGAGATGGGGTCCTGAGCCTTGTATTCCTAACAAATTTCCAGAGGATGCTGCTGCCACTGGTTGGAGACCACGCTTTGAGAACCACTTGCATAACCGAACAGCCACTTGTTGAAGCCACTGTTACTTGGGTTTTCGTACACTCACAGTGGAATTCTGTCCCAAACGATACACTGCCCTCTAAACCCTCAAGAGCTATACACCCCCAGAAAAGGGCTGAAAACTCATTTAACCACAAGGCATAAATACGCAATGAGGCTTACGATCTATTTGGATTCTGATCAGAGAGGAATCATTAAGTCAAAGAAAATAGTTTCTGCTTTTAACTTGGAGGTATCATTGGAGTCAAATGGAGAAGACACGCAGGACAGAGGAGCTTACCCAGAACTTCTGATATCATACCAGAGACGCATCACCTCTTCGACAACTAACCAGGGGATTTCTTCTGGCTCTCTTTCTCTCTTCCTAACAATGGAACCTGGGGCAAATTCTTTAACCCCTCCGAACCTCAGTTTTCTCATTTGTACAATTGGAATGATAAGACTTATCACACGGGTTTGCTGTAAGGTATAAGGGATGTCAGGGAGTGAGGCAACCTGAGCATCCATCACTGGGAGAGTAAAATGCATGGGTGAATGCCACAGAGTGTTAGGCAGTGATCGGCCACAAAAGTGTAGAAGCGCAAATAGCAACATGGATGGAAGCTAAAAACACAGTGCTTATTGAAAAAAGATATAGAATCAATCATGTTATGAATTAATTAAACAGTGGATGCATACCAAAAAAAATGTAGTATGCACAATATTCACAAAGATATATTAAAATATATTAGAATGATTATCTGTGAGGCAAAGGGAATGAAAGCAGGATATGGATATATACCTTTTTTTGAAAAAAAAAGAATGAGTGTCCATCAGATTGACAAAAATCAAAGTGTCTGACAACATCAAATTTAAATGAAAACATGGAGGAGAAGGAGCTGCTGTATTCTGTTGATAGGAGAGTAATTTGGTACAAGCCTGTGATACAGACCACCAATTGTTCCCACTGCCTATTTTCCCTTCTTCTAGAAAGTGAAGCCCTGATTCTTTAACTGGCCACGTGGCTGCTTGATATGAGCACCATTCTGGATTGGAACAACTCCAATTCCCAGCCTCCTTTGAAGCTAGGTGTGGGCATGTGATAAGTTGTGGCCAATGATCTATGATTAGAAGTGTCATTTGAAATTTCCAAGGAGTATCCTTAAATGGAGGGATCTCAGTAAATGGCTGGAAACAAAGGGGGGTGTCAGAGAGAGATGGAAATGATCCACAATGTCTAAAATCTCCCCTTTAGCTGACCCATCCCAAAATAGGGCAGCAAGTGACCCAAAATGTTTACGCTTTCCTTGAAGAAAGAAAAATGACAGCCCTGGAATACATAAAATGATCACACAGTGTATAACTTGGCATTAGAATCAATACATCCTAAGAGGAGAAAACTGTTCAACAGGGACAGCCATAAACAAATG
The DNA here is from genome assembly GCF_000951045.1 of Mandrillus leucophaeus. Classification (NCBI taxonomy): domain Eukaryota; kingdom Metazoa; phylum Chordata; class Mammalia; order Primates; family Cercopithecidae; genus Mandrillus; species Mandrillus leucophaeus. The sequence continues at coordinate 3,393,910 of NW_012106030.1, read as the reverse complement.
TAAAGTGGAGAGATCTGAAGCTTAAGCGCGGTGGTAAAAGAAGTTGTTATAATTACTTCCTAAAACTCCGCTTTAGCCTGGAGATATGTTAACAAAAATAGTGCTGTTTATGCACTATTCCACATATACATTAACAAATATCTCAGAACTTTTTTCTGATTTTTTTTGCTTATTGGGTGATCTCTTAAAGAAAAAGATTATGGGCCTTGCATGGTGGCTTATGCTTGTAATTCCAGCACTTTGGGAGGCCGAGGCTGGTGGATCACCTGAAGTCAGGAGTTCGAGACCAACCTGGCCAACATGGTGAAACCCGTCTCTACTAAAAACACAAAAATTTGTTAGGCCTGGTGGCGGGTGCCTGTAATCCCAGCTACTCAGGAGTCTGAGGCAGGAGAATCGCTTGAACCCAGGAAGCGGAGTTTGCGGTGAGCCAAGATCGCGCCATTGCATTCCAGCCTGGGCGACAAGAAAGAAACTCTGTCTCAAACAAAAAACAAACCAACTAAACAAACAAGATTATGAATTAAATTTGTTAATATTTTTCTTTCCTAAAAAAGAAGATACTATGGTTTTTAGTCAGCTGACTTTTTTCAATAACAGTTTGTCTACCACTAAAAACCAGAGCCCCACATCTGTTCCTAATAAAAATCTATAATCAGCAATGCCCATTGCCTTTCAAAACTTATTTTCTTCATCCCTAAACTATGCACAGACCTGGCCAAAGCTTGTTTCTGTTGTCACCAAGATATAATGGCATTGCATTTATTCCAGGATGAATAAATCAGCAGCGATTCCAAGTAGAATCTGTGTCAGCCACTGAAGCTATTGAAAATTTGAGCCTTAACTACGGATTGACATTTTCATGTGTTAAAATGCTGAAGTATGCCGGTTTTCTGTGTTTCGGTTTATAACATTGAAACCTTTGTGATACTTTGTTTCAGGTCACAAGGCTTTAAAGACATTTGATAATAGAAGCAGTTCACATTTTCAGTAAAAACAGATTCTGGAAGCAGCAACCTTATGACACCAAATCTTTACACAAGAAACATTTATTTCTAAAAGCTGTGGACTTTGAATTGAACCTGGAAGCTGCAGACCAGGCCACTACCTAGCCAAGGGCTTGAACTGGAACTGGCCTGCAGCCTGCAGGTTCCTGGAGAAGGGGTTTAGAACTGGTCTGCAGTCTCAATGACAGGCTGTCTTGTTACTGTGTGAGAACCAGCCAGAGCTGTTTAGAAACAGCCTTTATGAAAGCACAGTATATAATTCTGGGTGAAAGTTTAGGATCACTTTTCCTGGCAGTGACAAACCCTGCATATTTTTCTTTTTCTTCCTCTGAGAACAGTTGATCCTTAATGTTTTCTCAGCTTTGAGCCATTTTCAAAGAGAAGCACACTGTGGAAGCTTCAGCAAACTTGTTTGTCCTAAAGCTACAGGAAGGCAGGATAAGTGTGCAAAGCAATGTGCAAAGGACCAGGAGACTCAGCATGCAGGGTGCCCAGCGAAGCAGGTTGCAGGGAGGAGCGGCCTCAAGACCTCTTACCCTTACAGACAGCTACGTGTAGCTCACTGCTCAGGAATTAGAGCAGGAACTACTCTCTCGTGATTCTAAGGTGGGCACCAAACATTGGTCACTTCCCGCAACAGTATCTCCTACTTCTATTGCTTACATCTAATAGGCATCTTCAAGCTACAATCAAATCATTAAAGGATGCTGAACACAACACATTTGCTTTGGAAGGTGGGGCATTATTTTGTTAAGATTCATGTTTTTCCAATCCGAGAGCGTCACAAATGGAGGGTTTATGAGGGTGTAGGGAGGGGACTAAAATGGATGGAAGGAATATGGGAAGGTCATAATTTGGAATCTTAAGAGTAAAGCAGGGTGGGGTGTGGTGGCTCATGCCTATAATCCCAGCACTTTGGGAGGCCAAGGTGAGCAGATCACCTGAAGTCAGGAGTTCGAGACCAGCCTGGCCAATATATAGTGAAACCTCGTCTCTACTAAAAAAAGACAAAAATTTGCTGGGTGTGGTGGTGCACACCTGTAGTCCCAGCTACTTCGGAAGCTGAGGCAGGAGAATTGCTTGAACCCAGGAGGCGGAGGTTGTAGTGAGCTAAGATCGCATCACTGCACTCAAGCCTAGGCAACAGAGTGAGACTCCATCTCAAAAAAAAAAAAAAAAGCAAAGAAGGATGACTTTAGGATAATGTTTTTCTCTATCAGGAAATTCTTGAGCTTATGTATAAAGAAAGAAAGAAGTGGGTTTATACACAGAAATCTATAGCAGATTTTCCTAGAAAGCCCTGAGAGAATTGGTGTTGTATTCCCAGAAGGCAATTCTTACTCTCCCAAGGAGTTAGTAAGGGGTGAATAAGAATTGCCTCCTGATAAACGATGAGTGAACTTAGGAGCCAGAAACCAAGAATAGACTAGCACTCTAAGGGATCCTCTAAATAGAATGAGAATGAATTGCAAGGTGTCCTATAAGGTCAGAGACTAGGAACTTCTGGCACATGGGTGACAACTCCAGAAATATCTGTGTTGGGTCCTGGAGTCAAAGGGTATTATCTTGCATGACACCTGGAAGGAGAAGGGGAAGAGGGGAGCAATAAGAGAATGCAAGTTCTCTGCTCTCCCACCAGCCTAAGGGTTTGCCTATAAACTGTGTAATTGTAAAGTGCGGGCCCAGACCCAAAAGCAGTTGTGGTCACCTAAAGACTTTGTGAGTCTAAGTGAAACAAGAAAAGTTCCCTTGTCCCCATCTCAGGGGTGTGATGGGGCTGTGGCTCAGGTGCTCGACTGCTCAAAACCCCTAGGGGAGCAGGCAGACAGGCAGGTCGTGGGGAGCATGGGCTCTGACCCCATGGCAGTGTCTAGGGGTGAATGTTTACAGCTCTTGAAGCTCCAGTGAGCGTGTGTTACAGGGTGCGCTTTTAAATTTGCCGTCTGTAGGCGGCTTGTGTTAATCAGCTCAATTACACCTTCTGCCTTACAGCAAGGAAATAGGGTTTTCTGTATCCCTGGATTCTTGCCTTGGTGTACCAGAAAAATCGGATCACACGTGAGTTTGGAGAGTAAGTGCAAGGTTTTTGTTTGTTTGTTTGTTTATTTTTTGAGACGGAGTGTCTCGCTCTGTCGCCCAGGCTGGAGTGCAGTGGTGCGATCTCGGCTCACTGCGACCTCGCCTCCCATGTTCAAGCGATTCTCCTGCCTCAGCCTCCTGAGTAGCTGGGTCTACAAGCATGCGTCACCACGCCCAGCTAATTTGTGTATTTTTAGTAGAGACGGGGTTTTGCCATGTTGGCCAGGATGGTCTCGATTTCTTGACCTTGTGGTGCGCCCGCCTCAGCCTCCCAAAGTGCTGGGATTACAGGCGTGAGCCACTGCGCCAGGCTGAGAGCAAGGTTTTACTGAGCAGTGGAAGTAGCTCTCTGCAGATGGATGGGGGAGCCAGAAGGGGTGTGGAGTTAGAAGGTGGTTTTCCCTTGGAGTTGGGCCGCCCAGTGGCCAGGCTCTCCTCTGACTGCCCTGGGCTGAACTTTGCGGGCGATGACATGCTGGTGTCTGCTGGTGTCTGTCAGTGTGTTCTTCTGCCAGTGTCTTCCTCTGCTGGTGTGTTCCTGTTAATGTCCAGCTGCTTGTTTTTGTGCCCTCTAGGGTTTCCGGGTTTTTACAGGCACAGGATGGGGGGTGTGGCGGGCCAGGGTGGTGTTGGAAAATGCAATATTTGGGCGGTAAAACAGAAATGCCTGTTCTCACATAGGTCTGTGGGTATAGGCCTGAGGGTGGAGCCCTAGCCAGGGACCCCGCCTTTCTCTACCCAGCATTTCCCAGCCCCACTCGCTAGCGTATCACTAGCAGAAGCAGCTGGCTGCTTTCCTCCCCTCGCGCCTTTAGAGCCCATGAAGGAGCTCTGGTGCTGGGCAGAGGAGGCTCCCAGTGGTTCAGGGGCTAGGCATAGTGGGGACCTTTCTCAAGGGGCACTGACAAGGGCCTTAGGGAGTTTGGCAGGGAAGAACATGAACAGAAATCAACTGGGGCGGGGGGATGCCTAGAGTTCCTGCAATTATGCGGGGTGGAGAGGGGCTGAGAGTTATTATGATTTATATTTCATTAAATATGATTTCATCTGTATCCAAAGGAAGGTGAGGCTTCAAACATTCAGTTTATGCATACGAAAAACCAAGGAACACAGATTGCATCTCAGCCAGGTTTGCAGAAAATTCAGTTTCTCAGGAGCACAACCAGAGTCTGGGCAGCACCTCTGATCTTCTGCAGGGTGCTGTGAAAACCATGTGGCCTTTGGGAAAGCATGAGCTGGGTGCCCCTGGCTGAGGATAGTCAAGAATGGCCATAGGCCGGGCGTGGTAGCTCATGCCTAGAATCCCAGCACTTTGGGAGGCCAAGGCAGGCAGATCACTGGAGGTCAAAAGTTTGAGACCAGATGGGGCAACATGGTAAAAACCTGTCTCTACTAAAAATACAAAAATTAGCTGGGCGTGTTGGTGGCAACTGTAGTCCCAGCTACTCAGGAGGCTGAGGTGGGAGAATTACTTGAACCTGGGAGGCAGAGGTTGCAGTGAGCTGAGATTGTGCCACTGTGCTCCAGCCTGGGCAACAGAGCGAGACTCCATCACACACACACACACAGACACACACATACACACACACACACACAGAGGCCACAAATGGTCCTAACTTTATTCTTTGTTCACGCATTCATTGTTCAACCCATGTTCATTGAGCACCTACTATATGCCAGCCACACACCATTCTAAGTGCTGCAGATACAGGAATGAACAAATAGGATGTCAATCCCTGCCCTTGTGGTGCTTTCATTTTTAAAGGCCAACAGATAAGCTGGGTGCAGTGGCTCATGCGTGTAATCACAGCACTTTGGGAGGCTGAGGCGGGTGGATCACCTGAGGTCAAGAGTTCGAGACCAGCCTGGCCAACATGGTGAAACCTCGTCTCTACTAAAAATACAAAAATTAGCTGAGCGTGGTGGCGGGCACCTGTAATCTCAGCTACTTGGGAGGCTGAGGCAGGACAATTGCTTGAACCTGGGAGGCAGAGGTTGTAGTGAGCCGATATCGCACCACTGTACTCCAGCCTGGGTGACAGAGTGAGACTCCATCTCAAAAAAAAAAAAAAAAGCCAACAGATAATGAGATACACTTTCAAACTACATAGTGTTAAAGAAGAACTTTTAGACAGAGTTTGTCTCTCAAATAAATTTAAGAGTTTATTTGAGCAAAGAAGGATTCCTAAGTTGGGCAGCCCTCAGAGCCAGAAGTTCAGACAGCGCCGCCCAGCAACAGGAGCTGAACTCAGAAGCAAAGCAGAGCAGTCACCTGGTTGGCTACAGCTAGGTGTTTGCCTTATTTCGTCATGGTGTGATGAGTTGGTTGCTTGTGATTGGCTGAAACTTGGCTATTTGTTACTCTCTCTCTCTATATATATATACACACATTGTTCACTTATGTTTCAGCTTGTTTATATACTAAGTTATTTGGGGGTGGGGAGGTTGTTACGTAGGAACACAAAGTACAAAGATAGCCTCCAGCGAATGGTCTCCTGTTTATTTTGCTTGAACGATAGCACATTAGACAGTTATGAGTTCTAAGAATAAATTTAAAGCACAGAAGGAGGATGGGAAGAGTGTTATGGGAGGATGGGAGTTATATGTATAATTTTAGACGGGACGGTCAGGGAAGGTGTCACTTGGAAGGGTGGTATTTGAGTGAAAACTAGAAGAGGCCATGGAAAGAGCTCTGCAGAGATGTACAGAACAGCATTTCAGGCAGAGGGCAGAGCATGTGCAAAGACCAAAGGCAGGGACATGCGGACTATGCTGGAGGGACCGTGAGGAGGCCACTGAGGCTGGAATGGGGTCAGAAAGAAGGAGGAGGCATGAGGACTGAGAGTTGCCAAAAGACCCTATCATGTAGAGATGGCACCATTTTAATCACTGGTTTTTACTAAGATGTGAAAGGATGAGAAGGTGTCGAGCAGAGAAGTAAAATGATCTCATTTGAGGAGCCTTCCTTCTTGGAAGGGAGAGATTTTGCCATTCAAATCAGAACTATTCTTTACCCTGCAAAGAGAGGCTCATTAGGAAGAAGTCATGATGTGGCAAGATCCTTTGCATTTGGGGAACTTGAATTTTTAGAGCATCTGAACACTTCTCCTACCTTCTCCCTCAGTAGAAAATCACCTGCAATGAAAGTCCCCTGAAGACGTACAAGTTTTGAGTGGTACTCTATATGGAGTCCTGAATGCTGGGAGGAGTCATGTTGACCAGGTCAACCAAAACACGAGGAGAAGCCAGTGGAAACAAAGTCGACAAGCTGCTCTGGGGTTTTGCCTCACTATCACCCTTCCAACTTCAGACCCGAGTGGTGCAGAAGGCACCACTAAGAGGATACAGATGATGACTCTTGCAAGTATTGGACCAAATGGCTGCAGGCCCACACCTGGCATCTGAGGAGACTATGATGAGAAGGAACAAGAGGGCGCTTGAATAAGTGCAGTCCAGCCTGAGACTCAAGCTGCAAGACTCAAGTTGCGTTTTTCCTTTAAATGTGAATGACATCTCTGGGCCCTCTCTGAATCACCCTATGAGGTCAGGGACCGCCTCTTGTAAATCAGTGGATTTATTCTCTAGGCCTCTAATCAGGGTTTTTTTTATTTTTTTATTTTTTTATTTTTTATTATTATTATACTTTAAGTTCTAGGGTACATGTGCATAACGTGCAGGTTTGTTACTTGTGCCATGTTGCTGTGCTGCACCCATCAACTCGTCAGCACCCATCAACTCGTCATTTACATCAGGTATAACTCCCAATGCAATCCCTCCCCTCTCCCACCTCCCATAATAGGCCTCGGTGTGTAATGTTCCCCTTCCCAAGTCCAAGTGATCTCATTGTTCAGTTCCCAC